>NC_056744.1:597224878-597479878 GCF_019279795.1 Protopterus annectens
GGCATTTATAAAGGATTCAGCAGTGTGGACTGTGGTTTCCACTGGCCCAGGGGCCTTGAAGGATACCACTTCAGTCTTAAGAAGTGTGAAGTCAGTTTTTCCTCTTGTGGGAGTGGTGGCTAGTTGTTCCATCGCATATGAATTCTAGGAAGCTTTGGGCTAGGGTGTTGGGGCTTGAGTAATGCTTCCAGTCTATGTTTGGGTAGTTGAAGTCTCCCAATATGATGGTATTTGGAGAGACATTCATACTCTCCAGTGTCTTTAGGAAGGCTGAGTGGGGTTCCTGAGTTTGAGAGGGTGGTCTGTAGCATGCTACAAACTGTAGGGCAGTTTTGCCTACGGTTAGTTGCACATGGATGGTCTCCGATGCTTCGTGTGTTGCTACTATCCTGGAGGTGTGGGTGTCTTTGATGAATATGGACACTCCCCCTCCCTTTGTGGTTCGGTCCAAGTTTTGGGGCCGAAAAGCATGATATGAGTTATAACCTGGTAGTGCTGGGGTGCTCTCAGGAGCCTTGAACCAGGTTTCAGTCACTGCATAGACATCGATGCTCTCCATACTGAGAAGGGCTTCGAGAGCCTGCATCTTGAGGTTTAGACTTCTGGCGTTGAGCAGCATTACCTTTAGTTTTTTTCCACTTGTGTTTTCTAGGGAGGTGGGTTTGTTTTTTGAGCCTTGCCTAAAAAAGGCACTATGGGGGTGGCAAGAGCCTTTGCCAATATCCAGAAGCCTAGGGGTGACAGGTGCAAGCCGTCCCTTGCGAAGCAGCGTGGCTTGTCAAGCATGTCATCCCAAGCAGACAGACATTGGATCCCCCCTAGAATGACACCAGTAACTGAGCCAATTATTAAAGCTGATCATTTTGTCTTTGTACTGTGGCATCATTCTTGGTGAGGGTAAGATGCTGCTCAGGGTCAGGGTCATACCAGCCTGGGCTACATAATCAGAGAGCTCCTCTATGTCTCTTTTCATGTAGTCCAGGGAGGTACGTCTCAGGTCATTCATGCCGGCATGGACAATGACGGAGTCATATTTGTACTTGCTTTGGAGTAACCTGAGTGCTTGTGTTATGTGGCGGATTCTAGTGCCCGACAGGCAGCTTACTGTAACCTTTTCCGTGTTCAGTCTGGTGAGCGGGACGTCAGTGTGTCTGACTATATAGTCACCTATTACAAGTGTATCAGGCATGTTGTTTGGCCTTAAGGGCTGTGACTGTTTGGCACACTGACTTTGAGAAATATGTGTTGCATGTTCTATGTTTTGAGGTAGTGGTTTCTTGGATGTCTGCTTTGGAGGTCTCTGTTGTTTTGGTAGATTTTTAATTAGAGCCTCCGAGTATGTCTTTGTGGGTTTATGTGTTTGGTCTGCAGTTGTGTTTGGTCTATGTGAGACCGGGTTTGTGGTGTGTGTGGTTACCTTCTCCTCCTGGCTGGTCTTGCCAGTACTGAGTCGAGAGAGCTCAGCCTCCAGTTTGGCTATATAGTTGCATCTCTCACATATATTTGTATTTGTTGGGAGGAGGAGAGGGTTGTCTGTGTACATGAGGCAGTTATAACATTGCCTCAAGATTCCCAGATTCACCAGCTGAACTGGAGAGGACGTCAGTAACTGACATCTCGACATGCTAGAATAGTGTAAGGGATTGCTGAGTACTGAGTCAGAAAGGACCTAAAGGGAAATGGGTACTCAAGGGGATTATAGGTGGATGTAGTGCTTTCTTTTGTTCAAGAGTGCTTTACCTGTATAAAAATATTTTGGGATCAAGTGCTGGGCTTTTTAGATAGAGAATAGACTGATTTTATTGAAGGTAGAGCAGTTTTAAGGGAAAAACTGAAGAGCAGACTTGGCGGAGCCAGAAATAGTTTAAACTTGTTTAACCGGTGCTGCCCTATGCTCACAATCGTGCAAAGCCACGCAAACGTGGATTTTTATACAGGGAACATCAAAAGAGCTAGAAATGGTCCACAACGACCAATTACTACTAGATCTTGTGCTGAGGTCACTCCTTCAGGGACAGATAGGCTGCTCAAGGCTCCCCACTCCCACTGGTGAGCAAAGAAACTTCCTTCTATCCAAGTAAGGCAATGGGCAACACAGGAACTATCCCAAAGACCAGAATACAGCAAAGCCTGTATACTGGACTATTCTAGTCAAGGAAAGGCGGGAAAACAAGGATATTTTTTTTTTTTTTGGTAAGAAAACTACAGAAAAATGCAGGGAAACAGCAGTATATTAAATGCACAGGCTAGCGCACTTGAGTGGGCAGCCTCAACAGTAAAATTAAACAAACAAAACTTTCACTTAAGTGCAGGTAATAAAAATGCTCAATACAGATAAAATAGCAGTTTAAACTTAGTTTACAGCAAGAAAAGAAGGTCGCACAGGTAGAAACAGCAACATATATATATATATATATATATATATATATATATATATATATATATATATATATGTGTGTGAATATCTACTGTTATGGTAAGTATAAAACACTCATACTGAAGTGTTTTATACTTACCATAACAATAGATACTGATGCCGAAACTGATGGATGGAGATCATCAATATCTATTGTTATGGCACATATAAAACACTCGTAAGTTATGTTGTCTAGTCCACCCACTTCAAAAGCAGGACAGTCCCCCGCTTCTCCCTTTGACTGACATCAAGCCAGGATATCTTGAATGAAGGCTGACCTGGCAGTGAACTTAAACATTAAGATGCAACTAGTTTACAGTATCTTGCAAAAGTATGCAGAGAAGACCACAATCATTCCTGAAAAAGGTTAAGGATGCAGCAACTGCCGTTGTATAGTGTCATTTGGGTTTACCTTGTAAAGTTTGGTTAAAACTGACATAATAAAAATGCAATGCTATAGCGATCTAGACTGTGTGACCTTTGACACTTTTTGGTTGGTTCATTAGAGTGAAGCACATTTGTCCAAGCACATTAAAACAGTATAGAAGTAGACTCTTGAACAAAGGGGCAAAACACAGGCTGATTTCATGGACTGGTTTAACTTTGCTTCTGTGACTCCCTTTTTGCAAAGTAGATATACTGGTCCACAAAGATGCTCGGCCCTTATGGAAAAGGAGGTGAAGAGGTTTGGGACAGAGACCCTGGCGCTACTATCTTGGAAGATGCACCGGCCACCAAAAAAGCGTCTTCTGTTCTAGAACTTTTTTTAGCTCTCCACTGACTACTGCTTTATTGGGGGGGGGGACAAAATGTCAGTTTCTCCAACATGAAAAAAACAATGTACACCTCCTCAGGACCTTAAGCAGGATGACCTCACTAAAAAAGTGTCAGAGAAAGGAGTTTCACACTTTTAGAGATGACAGTCCTGGGCCCACTCTTGTTTGGCATCTACTTTTCCGAAGTACAAGCAAACACAGGAGGGTTATGGCTGACAAAGTTTGCAGATGACTGCAAACTGGGCCTATAGGTAAACACATCTGACACAGATATCCTTCAGAAGGGTCTCACAGAAACGGATAACTGGTGCCAGAGCCATGGCCTAAAGTTAAATGCCAAAATGAAAACAAGGTTACCCTAGCTACCAAATAGGTGGCAATCCACTGAGTACAGAAGAAGTTATCAGGGACCTGGGGACCCAGGTTGATAGTAGTCTGTCATTCGACACCCATGTAGCTAAAGTAGTTAGGAAGACCTTCTATTGCCCACCTTATCATGAAGGGATCTCATCTAGATCAAGGGAGGTCATAGTCTCCCTATACTCATCACTCATCAGACCAATGATTGAGTACAATGCCCCATTCGGAATGTATCTGACCCGACACTTGCAGCAGCTGGAGGCCACAAGTTCCTCACCAAAGGATAAAAAAGGGTCTCAAACATCTGTCCCCTAACACTGAAACTAGAACTCCAGCTCTATTCAGTCGCCACCGCTTGCTCAGAGGTGACCTTTGCCCTAACAAGGCCATGTCAAACCCAGATTTGATGAATATGCTTCACCTCAAAAATCTAGATCCGTCAGAGCCACAAGGGCGGAGACTTAAACCTCGACCACCTATATTAATAGACGGTGCTGGAGGGATAGATTCATCACCAAAGACTCTATGCTGTGGAATAAAATCCCGTATATGTGAGGCAGAGCACTCGCTGGCCTTGTTCAAGAGAAATCTTGACCAATGGATGGGAGATCGTGATATACCCCAGATTACCTCAGTGTCACTGCTCAACAGAGGCACAGCAAAATAATGGGTATAGTTCCCCATACTAAAGGGGTGGCGTAAGCCACAAAACTATGGGCTAGGCTTGTAAATGCCCTCGGGCAGATAGCCTAGTATGAACCTATGAACCTATGAACCTATGAAATTCAGCCCTTGATGAAAATTGTTGCCAAATGATCCTTAATAGAAGAGTATCTCAAGTCTCTTAAAAAAGATGTGCACCAAAATTTGGAGAACTGGTAGGATTAGGAATGAAATGGAAGTCCTTGAGTAATGGCCTACATGAGAACTTAAGCCATTTGCTTTTATAAGCACATCTAACAGAAGGTTTTTGGACAGATGTAAGGATGAATCACCCCCTTGGACTGTCTTACTGAACATAATGGGTCACTCTAGAATTTAGCCAGTCAATAAAAAAAATCTTATTTTTTTAATTCATTGCTATATTAAAGTACATATACACAACTCCATGCTGGGAAAATGGCATCCAAATGCTATCTTACCCTGGACTTTTCCTCTAGTCGGGTCATCATTACTATAGTTGCTGTTCTCTGCTCCCATACCATTCTCCAGAAGTCACTTAACGTCTCTGGTAGAGGTCCCTGTGTGGCAATATATGCATTTTGTTTTCTGTACCCGTCTATATAATTTGCATTGATATAATCACTTCCTGGCACACCTGAAAAAGGCAGAAAGCAGTGTTAAACATGATGGAAGAGATGTCTTCCCTTTTCTCAATACTTCTGGCAATAAATTAAACCTAGTCAAGTGACAAGCTAAAATGTAATTTGTTAAGTAAGAGATTCTGCCCCCCAACCACAAAAATGTGCACAGGGAATTCAAAATCTATATGTACTCAAAAACATAGACAAGAGCATCAACACTTGGGAAAAGGTGCTGGTCTTTTCTTGGGAAACTGATTGGGAGCCAGTAATGTATTTGAAGGCAAACTATAAAAGTATTTAAAAGATCTACTCGGATTTAAGTTGACAGTCAAATGTACTTGAATTTTAAAATTGTACAATACAATCATCTTAACGAATAATGAAATTAAGCTGACATTAATGGAACTAAGTGAAATTACATCCAAAAAAATTTAGAAATAATTTACTACTATCAAACTCCTCCTTTTTATCTTTAGTGACAGTCATGTGGGCTCATCCTAAAATAAAGTCTAACTTGTGTACTATCTTCTAAAAAAAAAAAAAAATGACAACATGGCATCCTACATATGCAGTGGCAAAACTGCCATTGGATAAACTAGACCTTTAGGTCTCAAAGTTGACACTGGAGCCATTTGTTCCTTTACGTTTAAACTATGAGGTGTGTTCTTGCTCTCTCCTTAATTCTTGTGGCAACAACGCAACCTGTGTTCACCCACAAGACAGCACTATGGAGAACAGCAAAACATTACTTTTTTTGCAGCACCGTTTCCCCACTAGTAGTGAGACAGCATCTGAGCCAGACTCAAGTGATCTAAAAATATAAAGACAAGGATACTATATATGAAATAATTCTGATTAAATTTAGTTTTAAAATGCAGGGTTTAAAATTCCTAAAACTGGCAACTTGTTCCGAAATTCATCAGTCTCCATTTGCACAGTATGTCATACTGAGCTTGTTAAATTTGAACTTTTGGTCCTGGACCACCCCCAAAATGTAATAAAACTAGGACAACTGTGCCTGAATAGGCTATTCCTGGATATTAAAAATAAACAGATAATCATGGACTACATTTTCCCACTAAAGGGGCTGTCAGCTTTAAATAGCAATATATACGTAAAGCCTTTTGGCTTAAGAATATACAGTTCCATCTAAAAATTATGCATAACATGGTCCATATCAAACTCCCTACATGTGCAAGTAAAAAACAGTTAAAAAGTACATTGGTCAAGAAACCAAAGTCAGACCATGAATGAAAAATGACACATATGTGAATGTGAGACCTCCTCCTGATACCTTATATCAAGTAAATCATTACCTGAAAAAACTAACAAATCTTCCAAGTCTTCACCCGGGCTGATTTTTCCTGATTTAGCTAGTTTATATACACTTCTGCCCACTGGCATCTGTTGGGCACCAGGCTTACATAAACAATGTGCTGCTGAATTAAACAGATATAATATGCTATCTGAAGAAGTAACCATGGAAACAATATCACGGAAACATGCTCCCAGAATTAATGCATAAACACAGTCTTTTACAATAATCTGTTGGTCATTTGCAGTTTACTAATGCAGTGAAAAGTTCCACATTCTGTACTTTTTACAAGAAATACAGAAAATATTAATTTCAGGGAGAATTAATATTTTCTACCTTGCAGGAACAATTCAAGCTGTATCATATCCTGGTGATCTCCACTGTCAACATGTTGATAAATACTGTGGCATTTTGGCTCGTTTTAAAAGGGTTTTCTATAAATGATACCACAAAACTAGCAATTATTCTAATAATCCACAAACGAACAAAGTCATTTTAAAAGTAAGAATGTGGGTTCATTTCTTTTTCAGCTTGCACCCTTTTACTGAAATTGATCTCATTATTCATATTCAAAGTAGTGGGCCCATACATTTGCTTCATGGTCTCCAGTGAAGCCTTAAAGAAATCATCTGTGCATCTTGTCATTTTGCAGAAATGCTAAGAGAAATTACAAATCAAATATAATATGCTTCATCAAAGTCAACAAAGAGAAAAGCTCCTCAAAAGACAAGGTAATGGATTTGTTACTCTTGTAAACATACAACTGACAGTAATATAATGTCATGAGCTGTAGTCCCCACTGAACTGCTGTCATTGTGCTAGTGGTATCAGAGATGTGGGACTTGGTGGAGTGACTGATACAATGGGAGTTTAAAAAAAAAAAAATCTGTCAAACTGAAAGGTGCAGACCCAGTATTTTTCTGTTGCTATACATCAGGTGTGGTTGCACGTCTCTGTGCTCATTCCACAGAGATCAGCAAAGCTTGGCATCCTTGCCTGTGATTATGAAGTGTTTCCACGGTATCCAGTGTCATCAAGGCAAAGATAAGTTATTGGATTTGATTTACTGCATTTGCACTTTATTACTGAACTGATCACTACTGTTTTACTGTATTCAAAAAGCATTTAAATTACTTTTGGTGTAAAAGTCACCTGTCTTCTCTAAGTGTTGCTTTCTAAACTATTTGTATTTGAATTGCCTTGCTGTATGGTGATCCAGCCAAGGAACAAGTTGTTTCATTGCTGCATTGCCCTTGAGAGTTCCTTTTTGCTGTGTTTTTACATTAAGAGGACCAGACCATCCACCTTGTAGCAGAAGGTATTTGCCTGGTCTTTTGTAAGTTGGGAAGTATTCCAGAAGAGCTCAAAGTGCAGTTGTTTACTGTCCAGAATGCTCAGTAGTTAGATTTTAGTTTCTTTGCTGCTGCTACAAACTAGGCATGTTTGCATGCGTACGTTCACTGTGCAGCGGCAGCTGGCAGTGTCTGTACATACACACGCAAATGCTTGGACAGTAAAGTTTACGTTTATAATATGAAGTTATGTACTTACCATAACGTTCCATGTTTGTAGTCCATCTCGCCTACATTCTTGCTGGATGGGCTCGGAGCCGAACCTCGGCTCCAACTCAGCCGATACTAAAGCTCGAGAGCTTTTACTGGCTCAAGGCTATCCCCTATCCCATGGTGCACCACGGCAATTCCCCAGATCTTGTTTGCAAGAAAGTAACAATACATAAAAGTGATTATACTATCAATAACTATGTACATAAACAAAATAACTTTGTTTTACTATCCATGACATGTGGACAGACAACTATAACAAGGTCAGACAGCATAATGGATAGTCCACCAGTTCCTCCACGATACAGGAAGGAGGGTGAGACGCAAGAATGCAGGCGAGATGGACTACAAACATGGAACATTACAGTAAGTACATAACTTCTTAATGTTATGTAGTCCTATCTCTCCGTAATTCTTGCTGGATGGGACAGTGTCCCCAGCACCTTTATCCCGGGTGGCTCAAGCAAAGAGACTCTTTAGCACAGTGGACCCAAAGGATGACCTGTCCCGGGAGGCCAAATCCAATTTGTAATAAGTGACAAAAGTATGAGGTCTTGCCCATATAGCTGCTGCACAAATGGTATCAATTGGGAGTTTTGATTTGAAGGCATATGAAGTTATTTATTTTATTTTATTTATTTTATTTTATTTAACATTTGTTGACCGGGAAAGTCCGACTAGGTTTCATAGAGCCTGTTTTCAGCGGAGGCCCGGGGAGAAATGCTCCAGATGCATGTCTTTGGAAGTTGATACTGCTCTAGTTGAATGGCCTCTTACTTTAGAAGGTAGCTGTTTTCCAACATTTTTGTAAGCAAATGAGATGCAGTCTGAAAGTCATTTAGACAGAGTTACCTTGTTAACGGGCAAGCCTTTGTTTTTCTTTGAGAAGGAAACAAACAATTGATCCTATTTCCTAAAATCTTTAGTCCTGTGCAGGTAAAATCAGAGAATTCTATGGACATCTAATTGATGCAGTTTGTACTCTGATTTATTACTGTAACTGGGGGAGAATACTGGTAATTCAATAGTTGTGTTTAGAAATGTTCTGAGTATACCTTAGGGAGGAAAGAAGGATTAGTTCTTAGGGAGACTCTATCCTTATGGATTATAATATATGGAGGTTGAATGGTCAGAGCTTGCAATTCTGAAACCCTCATAGCAGATGTTATAGCTACTAAGAATGTCTTCCAAGACAACAATTTCAAGTCAGATGAAGAAGACAGTTTGAATGGTGGAGAAATCAATAAGGTCAGAACTAAGTTTAAGTCCCAGGGGTCTGGAGGTTGCCTGATTGGAGGTCTGAGGAGGAGGACTCCATTCAAAAAGGTTTTACATAAAGAGTGGGACATAATACAATTTCCCATGTTCCCAAAAATGATAATTTAAGATGGCAGCCAACTGAACTCTAATGGTAGCAGCTGCAGCTCCTTCATGAAAAATAGATGCAAGGAAGGATAGGACAGACTCTATGGGGGCTGAGTAGGGATATATGCCTTGTCTAGCCGCACAAAAATGGAAAACCTTTTCCATTTGCTGGAGTTTAATTTCCCAGTGGAAGGTTTGTGGGAAGAAATGAAGATGTGTTTAACAGTAGGAGAAAGGGATATGCACCTGACTATTCTTGAAACTGGAGCAGCCATGCTGTCAATTTCAGGGTTTGGATGGTAGGATGGAACTGTCCTGACTGGTGAATCCGAAGGTCTGGAGATGGTTCCAGAGACCATGAATCCTCCAAGAGATAGGGCCACAGGAAGGGGAACCAGACTTGGCGAGGCCAGTAAGTAGCAATGAGGATCAGGGTACTCTTTAACCGTTTTGCTTTCTGAATCACTTTGGGTAGGAGAGGAAAGGGTGGAAAGGCATAAAGAAGTCCTGAAGGCCAATTGTGGACTAGAGCGTCCCTGGGTGACATCCCCAGATGGGGAATGAGGGCAAAGTTGTTGTCGCATTTGGCGTTCATGTACATAGCGAACAGGTCGCAGCAAGGGTGGCCCCATTTGCAGAAAATCTCTTACGCAACTTCTGTTTTCAGGAACCACTCGTGAGGCATCAGAATTGCTCAACTCAGTTTGCCTGCTATCACACTGGACTTATCCAGGATGTGCATTGCTACCAGAAAACATTGAGAGTCCATCGCCCATTTCCATACTCTTTGTGCCTCTCGACAAAGTGGGTAAGACTTGGTTCCCGCTTGCTTGTTTATGTACCACACCACAGACATGTTGTCTGAATGAATCGCAATTGTCCTGGTGGGAAGATAACTGTGAAGTGCTTGCAATGCATATAGCACTGCTCATATCTCCAGAAGATTTATGTGCAAGTGGTTCTCGTGATCCCGCCAGATACCTTGGACCGTCATTCCCAGATAATGCTTCCCCCACCCTATCTGGGAAGCGTCCGCGTCAAGACTGCATTTTGTTGAGGGAGAACAAGGGGACGACCTAGATAAAGCTGATCTATATGTAACCACCATGTTGGATCCTTCTTGCAGGAGTTTGCAATGAGTATTTGGTGGGACAAGGGCAGATCCTGCATTGACCACTGGGCAAATAGTAGCCACTGAAGTACTCTCATGTGTAGACGGGCTAGGGGAACTAAAAGAATGGCGGATGCCATAGTCCCTAGAACTTGAAGAACAATCCTGGCCTGTACTTTGCCTTTGGCCAGCAAGAATCTGACTTGGTTGTGCAACGATTCTATCCTTTCGTGTGTCAGTTTTGCTGTCATGGTGGTTAAGTCTATGTCTGAGCCCAAGAAGACAATGCGCTGCGATGAAGATAAGACGGATTTTTTTAGATTTACTGTAATTCCTAATCTGGCATACAAGGACAGAGTCTCATCCCTGGCTCGGATTAGTTGGTGCTTGGTGGTAGAAGCAATGGATGTGAAAACATAGGTGGGTCTGTATTGTAATGAGCTGAAATGGCAGAGGCATGGATCTTAACTGATGAGAAGGATAGGCCTTTGTCCAGCATCTCAGTTAGATATTGTAAAATCTGAGGAATATTTGGAACAAGCATGTCAATTCCTTGTGCCTGGTTCCAAGCACAGAATCTCTTCCATTTTTCTGAATAAGATTTTCTGGTGCTGGGCCTCCTGGCCTCCAAAATAACATCCATAACCACTTTAGAGAGAGGTGTATTCTGAATGGTTACACTATCCGCCATGCAGCTAGACTTAGGGTTCTGAGTTGGCTGTGCAGGATCTGATTGTTTTGTTGGGTCAGTAAATGAGGAATTTGAGGTACTGTCCAGGCTGGGCCTTGGGACAAGCTCCTTAGGACTGGGTACCAGTGTTGGCATGGCCAATCCGGGGCAATCAGTTTAATTTGTGGCTTCTCTTGTCTTAGCCCTAGAATCTCTATCTAAGGGGACAGGGTTTTTTCCAGTAGCAGCCATGACCCCTTTAGGACCCTGAGAAATAGTTTCTGGGTCAGCAGCAGGGTTTTTATATAGAAATTTATGAGAATCTGGAACCCTGTAGTATCTGTCTGGTTTAACAGGTGCAGGAGGTAAAGAGTCGGGAGACAGACTGGACTCTGAAAATACATCATCTACAATGTCTAGAACAGGTGGAATAGCAACAGGTCTGTGCTGAGGTTGTAAAAGAAAATCAGAGCCTTTTCTTAGAATCTGAATAATCTTGGCTCTCCCAGTGGAAATGCTCCCTCATGGTATGCAGGGTTTCCCCAAATGAGTAATCCTCAGGAGGAGAAGCTGAAGGAATAGATTCTTCAGCATCAGAATCCTCATAAGGAGGAATAGAGTATCCCTGTTCTGAAGAAGAGTCAGAGGAAATGGAAACCTGATCAGAGGAATCATATTCAGTATCTTGCCTAAGCCTCTTATCAGGAGGGGGATGGGAACCCCTGATCAAAGTAATTAGGTCTTCGGCCATTTTGAGCATCTGTTTCTTAGGCATGGAAGTCTGTCCTGGAGAATGCTGTACTAGTTTCCTTGTCTTTAAAACTATTTTAGTCTTTGTCTTGGGTGCTGAAGTTGGCTTGACATAAAGCTGTGTAGGTCTGAAAACACCCTCAAAAGCCGAGGCCTGCTCAGCAGCTCTGGACCCATCTGAGGGATTAGTTTGCGAAGGCCCAATACCTTGAGTATCCAGAGGCCTAGTTGTCTCCACGTGGGAGTGGGATGTGGCCTGTGGCTCTGAGGTAGTGGGTGTCAGGGGCTGCGAAAGCGCCTCACTGAGAATCGGCAACTGGCCTAGAAGAGGCTTCGTCGTCGGTTTTGGACCTTGGATGCCTGTCCTTTTCTTTTTCCTTGCTCTTTTTATGAACTCCGGTCGTCGGTTGCTCCGATGGCATTATGTATTAAACCTTTGGCCAAAGTAATGAAAAGCAAAATCGTACCAACGCTTAATAGTGCGTCGGTTAAATCTAGCACAAAACAGACAACTAGCAAGGTCGTGGTCAGGGCCTAGGCAAGGAATACAGTAAGAATGAAAATCCTTATGAGGCATTTTCTTCCCATAAGAAATACAATTGTTAACTTTTTCTGACATCGGTCTGGAGCAAGAAAAAAGTTTCCCCAACGGAGTACTTAGCTTTATAGAAGACTTTGGATCTGAAATTCAATTTCGAAAATCTCAGGAGTCGGCCAACTGGCACTTGCAAACTGCTTTTGCTTCGGGCACCGCGCGAAGCAAGAAAGACTGAAGAAAATGGCGTCGGCTGCATCTTTTATACCCCTGGAGCACTGACATCAGGGAAGAGGAAACAGCAACTGACGTCAGACCAGGACTTTGGAATTCGGGCCGACTGCGGGTAGCCTGCCAGCAGGACAACCCAAGTGTAATGACTGCAACAGTGAAACACGATTAACATCTCCATATTCTACAAGCTCTCCTCAATCTGGAAAATACACACATCTGTGCCATTACAAAGACCTGGTTTAAAGTCACAGAAAGTACTCTGGCAGTGTAAAGCTTCAGTGTTTTTCACACACTTCGACCATCAACAGCACTGACAGGGACTAAAGGTGGGGGTGCCTCCATTTACATTAGCAACAAATATACCTCTAGGTTGGTTAAACAGGATAAGACCCTGGAGTTTATCCATGTGCAAATCACTATCCCTTACTATATCCTAACAAAGTACAGGTCACTGTCTATGCCCCATGAGTCCCATAATTGGTACCGAGACCTGCTGGAGGCACTCATCATCCAGCCAAATACCCTATTCATGGGATACTTCAACTACCCCTCCATAGGCTGGGAAACGTATACTGCCTCCAACCTGCATTCACAATGTTTCCTGGTCTTTATTAACAAACATTTTTGCCCAGATAGTGCACACGTCAACTACAGATTCAAACATACTGGACCTACTACTCACCAACATGGGAGAGTGCTGCAGTCCCCCCCTCCCCCAATGTCACGTCCTCACTAGTGAAGTCAGATCACAAAGCTGTTCAAAATAAAAAGCAACATGGAAAACCGAGAAAAATCTGTAATAGTTATGAACTATTCTAAAGTAAACTGCATCCCAATCTGTGACAGTTTGTCAAAATTCAATGTCCCTCTGAACCCACAGTTCCCAGTAAGTTATGAAGAATTTTTCACAAAAACCCTGTACAACCATGTAAATGGCTGCACAGAGACTGCTGCACCTACCAGACGTAAGCCCAAAACAAACATCAAAAAACAAACTACACTGATGGAAACCTAACCTCAGTAGGGTATATAACAAAAAGAAAAAAGTAAAGGGCAAAATCAGAAAGAACAACTCTCATAATCGCAAGAGCTCATTAATTAAACTAAACTGGAAATGAAGAGGACTAATTAAATGCATCAAACCCAATTAAGAGGTCGAGAGAGCCTCTCAGTTTAAAGACAAAGTACATTTGTGTACACTTGCCATAAATGTAGATGTTCTTCGTGTTTCATTGTTGCAGTCATCACACTTGGGTTGTCTGCCTGCAGGTAGCCCTCAGTCGGCCCAAATACCAGAGTCTTGGGATATCTGCGTCGGACGCTGTCGCCTCTTCTATGACACCAGGTCGTCAGGGGTATAAAACATGCAGCCAATGCCATTACATCAGCTTTTCTTGCCGAGTGGAACCCGAAGCAGAAGCAGTTCACAAGTGCCGGTCAGCCGATACCTGAAATTTTCGTTACTCGAGTTTCAGACATGAAGTCTTCTAAAGCTATGTACCCCGTTGGGGATCCTTTTTTCTTGCTCTAACCAATGTCAGAAAGTTAGTAATTGTCTTGCTTGTGGAAAGCAAATACCTCACAGAGATTTTCATTCTTACTGTGTCACCTGTGTAGGCCCAGACAACGATGGTCCTCACTGTCGGTTTTGTGCCCTTTTCAACATCTGAAGTATTCATCGTCGGACAATCTTTGTTGCTAAATTCTTTCGCTCTTGTTCTCTGTATTCCGAAACGGCTTCAATAAGCCATCCGACTACCGATCTTCCAAAAATAGTAAGGATAAAGACAGAGACAGACCGCATAGGTCCAAAACTGCCAACACTTCTGTTAAGCTAGTCGCCACTCCGCCGGTACTCAGTGAGGTGCTTTCGCAGCCCCTGATACCCACTTCTACAGATTGGCAGGCCTCTACTCAGACCCATTCGGAGTCCATTATGCTGCGAGATGCTTCTTCAACTATGGAACCTGCGGATGTCTCTACCTTGGATGGGTCCGGAGCCGCTTTGCAGGCACCGGCTTCTGAGGGTGTATTCAGACCTTCCTATGTTCATATTAAACAGACTACTTCGTTTTTGAATAAAACTACAGAATTTCTCAGGCCCAGAATTCGCACTACACCTAGGAAATCGATGACCAAAGTGCATTCACAAGCTCCCACCATGCCACAGAAACAAATGCTTAGAATGGCTGAAGACTTTATTACTTTAATTAGCCGAAGCCAGCCTTCCCCCTCTAAAAGACAAAGAATTGATTTTCCTTATGATTCTACAGATCATGAATCCAATGACTCTGACCCCTCAGATTACCAAGACATACCCTTATCTATCTATGAGGATTCAGATGCAGATGATTCCGTTCTCTCTGCACCCCCCCCCCTCCAGAGGACTTTTCTTTCGGTGAAACCCTGCATACCCTCAGAGAGCATTTCCCGTGGGAGTGCCAGGACTACCCACAGTCCAAAAAGAGACTCGGGGAATTTTTAAACTTGCCTCAACACAGGCCTCTAGCAGTCCCCCCTGTTCTGGAAATTGTAGATGATGTCTTCATGGAATCCAGTCTTACCCCTGATACTTTGCCACCAGCTCCTAGAAAGCCTGACAGGTACTACAGAGTACCTGAATCTCACAAATTTCTATTTAAAAATCCACTGCGGACCCAGAGACCATTTCCCAGGGACCCAAAGGTATTAAGGCTACTACAGCCAAAAACCCTACCCCTTCGGACCGGGATTCTAGGGCTTTAGACAGATGGAGGAAAAAGGTATATACCTCTGCAACTCTTGCCATCAGGGCTTTAAATTACCAGTTTCACATAAGTACCAGCAGCATATTATGGAACTAATTAAACAAAAAATTATGTTAATTCTCTCTGTTACGTCTGTAACCTTTAAGGTAACACACACACAGCAGTGTGCTGAACTGGTAGTAAATGGTATCACCTTCACCTAGCAGAGTGACTCTGTGACAGATTCAGCTCTCCCACTCTCCCCCTGCCTCCCTCTAGTAAAATCCCTACTAGCATAACTCCCCCCCCCCAAACTATTAGGGGAGGTTATGGTGGCACTCGCCATGTCCAAAAACAAAGTTTCAGTGGGCCCAGCCAATATTCTGTGCTGCCTTCTAAACAGCTTGAAACATGCTCCATCAGGACCACAAGTCACTTTTCAACTACAGCCTCAAAACAGGCTAAGAACCACGTAAATGGAGGACTGCAATGGTTATCCCTTTTCACAAGGCTAGACCAACTGACCTTGGAAACTACAGATCCATTAGTAAGACTAATCTCATATGCAAAGCCATGGAACAAATTATCACGGATATGTTCAACAAAGACATTGGACCCATGCCAGTCTGTTTTATTTCAAAGGAGGGTTATGCCTACTTAACCTGGCAGACTTCTTTGAGAGGGTTACCAAGACCATGGATGAGCGGAAAATGGTGCATACCACCTACCTAGACCCAGATAAGGAATTTGATGCAATACCCCAACTCAGGTATTGTCGACAAATTCACCGAACTGGACATAAATCTCTACATAACTCGTTAGATTGCCAGCTTGCTCACAGATAGGACCCAAGAAGTCAGGATTAGTGAGACCACCTCCACCAAGACACAGGTCACCAGTGGAGTACCTGAGAGCTCAGTGCTGGGCCCACTCATGTTTGGCATCTACTTCTTGGAAGTCAAGGCTAATGTCATAGGCCTCTGGCTCACCAGGTTTGCAGACAAATATAAATTGGGAGCCATCATAGATTCCCCTGATGACAATAACATCCTGCAAGAGTGTCTTAACACAGACAAATGTCTGGTGCCAATGTCACGGATTAAAATTCAACGCAAGAAGTGCATTATAGTGCCTTTTGGGAAAGGTTAATTATTCCATTGATAAGATACCCCTAAGAATTGACAAATATAAAATAATTCTGCCATGTAGATAAAGCCTGTGTACTAAAACATCAAGTAAAATAAAAGAAAATGTAAAGTAACCTAGCACCATGACACTCAATACTTAAATAGCGGGAAGTTTATTATAGCTTGCAGTTGCTAGTACTAGACTTTCACCAATACAGGCTTCTTCAGGCAAATAGTCAGCTGATTTAAAACACATGACTTAAATACAAAAAGAAAAAGGTCATGTGACTTTCACCTTTAAAGAGGTAACACACAAAAACAATACATAGATCAATGCCTCACACATACTAAGAATACTAAAAATACAAATATCTACATGCAACTAAAAAACATATGTTAAAACTTTTACATCTGTACATCAAACTTACTTAATTTTATTTTGTTTATCTTTCAGAACTGGCTTTGTCGTCACACTTTCATTGAGACCAGCTGGACAGTGTGCTTTAAAACATATTATCCACTTATTTTCAATAATTTGTGTGGTTCTGCAAGTCACTACCTCTTGTACAATGAAAAAGCAAAATTCGTGAGATGTGTCTATTTATTTAATATGCCTGTATAATTCATTTGTGTGTAGCTGCCTTCTTTTGTCAGATATCTGCTCACAAATTCTGTCTTTGAACTTTCTATTTTTTTACCCATATAGAAGTCGCTATAGGTCAGGCATTTTACCATGTATATTATGTTTTTAGTATTACATGTCCCATGGCATCTAAGATGGAATGGTTTGACTAACTGGATGCTTAAAAGTTGTTTCTGTGGAGACATACCTACAGTATTGATAATTGTTGCAGTTTTGGTTTCCATACCTGGATATAGATACTGTATTTATATACTTCTTCTGTTCTTTATAACATAAGATGTTTTTATATTTCTAGATATTGTACATCCAAACGTAAGCTTATCTACTGCTATATCTTTAAAGTAGGAATATATTGCAACATGTATCAGTGTTTTTTTTTAATAATATCCTGTATTAGATGAGTATGAACATCACAGGGTAAAACGCACCTAAATAAAGCTGTTTTGTGTCCTTAACTTTATTATTATTGCTTGATGAAATAATGTGATTATTAGCAAAAAAGAAGTTATGTACCTACCATAATGTTCCATGTTAGTTGTCTTCATCTCGCCTTCCTTCTTGCTGGTTGGGATTGGAGCCGATCCTTGGCTCTGACTAGGCCATCTTCAATAGCTCGAGAGCTGTTTACTGGCTCGAGGCTACCCCTTATCCCATAATGCCTAGCGATAGCTACCCAGATCTCGTTTGAAATAGCTAACTCCAGACATAAGAGAATAAACAGTCAAAAAATCAGTTGACTATACCCGCCATATTCTCTAAGTCAATAGAGGAAAGCAAGAGAACACACAGCCAGTGAAAACAGGACAAACTCCTCTCGGTCCACTAGGACAGGGGGACGAAGGGTGGGACGCAAGAAGGAAGGCGAGATGAAGACAACTAACATGGAACGTTATGGTAGGTACATAACTTCTTTATGTTAAGTTGTCTATCTCGCCTTCGTTCTTACTGGTTGGGACAGCGTCCCTAGCACCTAAAATCCTGGGTGGCTCAGTGGAACAGACTCTTCAGAACAGTGGAACCAAAGTCAGCTCTGCTCCTGGAGACCATATCCAACTTGTAATGAAAAATAAAGGTATGAGGGTTTGCCCACATGGCAGCTGCACAGATAGAATCCATGGGCAACCTAGACTGGAAGGCTACAGAGGTGGCCAAGGCCCTAATAGAATGACCTTTCGGTTTAATAGGTAACTCTTTGTTCCTTAACTGATAAATGAAAGAAATAGTGTGTGACAACCATCTGGACAAGTTAACTTGGAAACTGGGAGACCTTGTTTGCCCAAGGCATAAGAAAGGAATAGTTGGTCCGACTTCCTTATTTTCTTAGTTCTGTGCAGGTAAAAACACAATTGCCTATGGACATCCAATTGGTGTAGTTTGTACTCTGCCTTGTTGGTATGATTAGGGAAAAACACAGGAAGATCTACAGACTGGTTTATATTATTTTCTGAGCAGACTTTAGGAAGAAACAAAGGATTAGTCCTCAGAGCAACCCTGTCCTTATGAAAAAACAAGTAGGGAGGACGAACTCATAGTGCCTGTAGTTCGAAGATGCGTCTGGCTGAAGTAATAGCTACCAGAAAGAGTGTCTTCCAAGATAGAAACTTGATCGAGCAGGACACTGCTGGTTCAAAAGGGGGCAGAATTAAGGAGGCTAGGACTAAATTAAGGTCCCAAGGAGGAGGGGGATCTCTCACTGGAGGCCTAAGAAGAGTTGTCCCTCTCAAAAAAGCTTTACAGAGATTATGAGACATAATATTAGAATTCGAAAAACCAACATGAAAGTTAGAAAAGGCCGCCATTTGTACCCTGATCATAGCAGAAGCGGACCCGGAGTGAAACAGTTGTGCTAGGAATTCCAGAATTTCGTGGACTGGGGCTGAAAAGGGATCCACATTCCTAGCCTTTGCCCAACAAGAAAAACGTTTCCATTTGCTAGCATAAGTTTTCCTCATTGTAGACTTGTGAGAGGAGACGATAATGTCACGTACTGCTGGGGAAATGCTGAGAAGCCTGGCTAAAGTTGGAAGTGGATCAACCAAGCTGTGAGCTGGAGAGTTTTGAGGGATTGATACAACCCGCCTGACTGATAAACCAGGAGGTCTGGAATTGGTTCCACAGTCCAGGGTTGATCAAGAAGGTAATGGTGCAGAAACGGGAACCATATCTGTCGAGGCCAGTAGGGAGCAATGAGGATCATTTTGCAACCCAACGATATTGCTTTCTGTATAAGTTTGGATATCACGGGAAAAGGAGGAAAGGCATAAAGATGTCCCTGGGGCCAATCGTTGACTAAAGCGTCTCTGGGTATGTGACCTGGAAGTGAAAGAAATGAGAAGTAGCTGCTGCATTTGCTGTTGAAGGGGGTGGCAAAGAGATCGCAGCAAGGCTGTCCCCATTTGCGGAAAATAAGATTCGCAACTTCCTGATTCAGAGACCACTCGTGAGGCATGAGGATCGCTCTGCTGAGCCTGTCCGCTATGACGTTGGATCTCCTGGGGATGTGCGTCGCAATCAGAAAACACTGGGAGGAAATCGCCCACTCTGAGTGCTTCTCGACACAGGGGGTAAGATCTGGTTCCGCCCTGCTCGTTGATGTACCACACCACTGACATGTTGTCCATTTGAATAGCAATGGTCCCAGAAGGAAGAGAGTCTTGAAGGGCTTGCAACGCCAGGAGCACAGCTCTCATTTCCAGGACATTTATGTGCAGATGGTACTCGTGAGGTTGCCACGTGCCCTGGACTGTCCTGCCCAGATAATGCCCCTCCACCCTATCAGGGAGGCGTCTGTCGTCACTGTGGCTACCGGAGGGGGTTGTATGAAAGGTCTGCCCTGAGTAACTAGTGGGGAGATCATCCACCAAGAAAGATGTCTTTTGCATGCATCCATGATCATGATCATGTGAGTCATGGGTAGCTCTTGGATAAACTGCATAAACAGAAGCCACTGAAGAATTCTCATATGAAAGCACGCTAGTGGAATTAGGAGAATGGCTGCTGCCATGGAACCTAGAGTTTGAAGGACGTACCTGACTTGGATCCTTTTGCTCTGCATCAGAACCTGTATCTGCTGACGAATTGCAGACACCCTTTCTAGTGGTAGCCTTGCAAACATATCCCTTGTGCCTAAGTCTGCTTCTATGTAAGTGATAGATTGACAGGGCAACAAGGCAGATTTTTTGAATTTTATTGTAATACCGAGCTGGGAGCAGATTGTGATTGTGTAGTCCCATGCTTGTATGAGTTGATGCCTGGTGGTAGCAGTAAGGAGCCAGTCATCTAGATAAGGAAACACCTGGAATCCTTGACGTCTCAGGTGAGCCGTGAGCACTGCCATACATTTGGTGGACACCCTGGGGGCTGCATCCTGAAGATCTATCGAGCACATCCAATTGTCCTGACCCAGAAAGGGTAGAATGGACTGTAGCGTGACCATCCGAAACTTTGTTCTTTGCACAGACCTGTTTAGTCTGCTGAGATCCAGAATCGGTCTCCAGTCCCCTGTCTTTTTTGGTACTAAAAAGAACCTTGAGTAAGTTCCGGACCTGTGCTGGTCTGCCGGGACTTCCTGGATGGCTCTTTTTTTCTAGCAGTTTTGAAACTTCTATTACTGCTTGCTCCTTCAGATTGGGTGGAACATCTGGAAGGGTCTTCCTTGACTGTAAAGGGGGTTGATGGAAGGGAATTTTGAAACCTCCGGATATAACGGACCGTACCCATCTGTCTTGTGTTAAACTTTGCCAGGCTTTTGGGTACAGCAAAAGTCTTCCCCCGACTGCCTCTAGAGGTGAGCAGCCGGGCAACCCTTCAGGGATGCTGGAAGGGCTTCTCAGAGAAGGATTCTCTGTTGCCTTGGTTCTGCGGACCCCCTCTGCCACGAGGGTGGCGTCTATTATTATTGTTTCCCCCTCTGCCTCTGGAGGAAAAATCACTACGTGTGTCAGGAAAAGCTCCCTGAGATTTATGGAACCACATCTTCCCACTCTTCTGACCCTTGGGGTAAGGTCTAGAGGGAGTGGAAAAACTGAGTCCCACGGCAGAGAGAGTCTTGCCTTCTTGCTCACACCTAGTCAAAGTGTCTTTCACCTGTGGTCCAAAAAGAAAGGAACCATCAAAGGGGGTGTTGGTGAAGGACGCTCGAAAGGGTTCCGCAAAGTTACACAGCCGCATCCACACATGCCTCCTAAGGGCCACACCCATAACTGTGGCTCTACTTGCCTCATCAGCTGCATAGGAAATAAGCCTCATGGAGGAGTTGACAACAGAATTAAGTGTCGCTAGCTGGGAAGCTACTTTGGCTTGTGCCCCCTGCTGTTGAATCTTGAAGGGTATCTCCGAGCTCTTTAAGGAGATCCCTTTGAAGTCGGGTAAAATGACAGGTAGTTCAGTGACCTCATAGAGAAGGTCGCTGAAGCGAACATTCGCTTCCCGTATCTGTCCATCGTCCTAGACTCCTTGTTAGGGGGATGGACAGACAAAGAGGTTTCCGCTAACTCTTCTTTGGTGGCTGCTTTTACCACCACAGCATCAACAGGAATGCCTTTCGAAAGGAACTGCTTATCCTGGGGTGCTGTAATGAATTTACTAGGTCTCCTCGGAGTTGGTTCCACTGTATCTGGCGCTGACCAAGCCTATTGAGCCTCCACTGTCATAAGTGGATCGAAAGGCGGAGACACCCAGGAGGTGGAAGGTCGGGAACCGAAGGCATCCGGAAATACAGACTCATCCTCGGTAGGGGCTAGGGGATTCCAGTTCCCCCTCTGCTTAAGCATTTCTAGGATGTCCAAGAAGGAAACATCTTCAGAGGGAGATCTCGGGGACCCTTCCGAATCATCTAAGTCTGTATCAGAAGTGACAGACTCGGGGGAGTCAATGTGCTTCCTCTTACACTTTTTCTTCTGAGGGGGCTCCTCTGAGTGATCAGGAGAGGCCTCAGAAGAGGAGGAAACACCCAATGGGGTGCCCTGGAGCATCGGTTCCCTACGCTTAGGGTCTGGAGGAGGAGCAGAGGCTGGCACAGGCACTACAGGGGATGGAGCCAGTGGGGCTGAAAGTGGAGATGACTCAGAGGACAGCACACTCCACATGACATTGAAGGCATCCTTGCCACGATGCAGAGAAAGCTCCGGTTCCGAAGAAATAGGAATCTTTCTCCGCACTGAGGGGGGCGGCTTCGAGGCCGATGTTGGGAGTCGAGCTCACCTGCGCCGAAGCTCCGAGAGGGAGAACGGGGTTGGACAAGGGTCCGATGCCACTCGCCCCCCTCGGAGCTGACGAGGGAGCCCCGGCACCCAAATCCCACGATGGAAGGTACCACAGAGGGAATCGGAACCGAAGGAGAAAGAGTTATCGGAGCCGATGGTTCCACTACTCGAACCCCAATGAACTCCGGCACCGAACTCATTGGAGTCGGAGGAGGAACATTGAGAGAAGTGGATGGAGTCGATACCTGTTGAGGAGGGCTGGACAACAATTTAGCTAGTGCCTGTGACTTCAGCAACCTACTGACCACTCTCTCCACATCATGATCCAACAGCCCAGAGGACCGAGAGAAGTGAGAGGATCAGTGAGTACGCTCGCTCTGAAGTAAAGGAGACCGAGGAGCCAAATGCACCGACTCTAGGGAAGGGGACCTCAGCCTCTTGTGGCTCCGTGATGGCTCCGAAGCCTCTGATGGAGCTGATGGGGAGATTGTCTTGGTGCCCGCCAGAACCGACGTAGAAGGTAAATCCTGAACCGAAGACGGCTCCAAACTTGGAGCCGACGGCTTAGTGGATTTAGGGGATTTCACTGGCTGTGTGACTTCTTGGCCGGTGAATCCTGGGGTTTTAAAAGACCCCTAAGAATCAGCTTATTCTTACACTCCTGCAGGACTCTTGGACTAAAGGCATGGCAAATAGAACAAGAGTCCTGCAGGTGCACAGCGCCTAAACAATAGATGCAAGAAGTGTGCCCATCTGTCAGAGACATTTTCTCACAGCATGAGTCACACTTCTTAAACCCAGAAACCTTAGATTCCTTTGACATTCTTTACAGAAGAAGGAAACCAATTATAACAATAATAACAAGAAGCAATATACAGCCTACAAAAAACACACCTACTAGAAGACTATAGATTTTTTTTTTTTTTTTTTTTTAACGAAGATAATAGGAAAGCCTCTAATTTAAACAGCTAGCCTATAAGAAAAAAGCAGACGGAAAGCCTCTAAATTAAACGGCTAACCTGACAAGAAGGGGGGTGGGGGAGAACTCTCTAAATTAAACGAGTTCTACAAAAGGAGGGATACTATATAATAAACAATTATCTACCACAGAAACAAAACTATCGCTAATAATAATGTACTAGAAGAGTTAAATTCTAGTGAAAAATTACACAAAAAATTCTATACAAGCCTGAGCCAGAAAAACGACACCTCGCAGCTGAAGTGGCAAACGAGATCTGGGTAGCTATCGCTAGGCATTATGGGATAAGGGGTAGCCTCGAGCCAGTAAACAGCTATTGAAGATGGCAGAGTCGGAGCAGAGGATCGGCTCCGATCCCAACCAGCAAGAACGAAGGCGAGATAGACAACTTAACATTATAGGTTTAATGCTATTGTGTTGCATTTGTGTTACTATATTCATTACATCATATTTCTTATACCCTCTTTTTAAAAAAATCATTGGCCATGTTACTAAACTGTATATCCATGTTTTCTTTTCTTGTACTCAGTCTAGCCACACGGGTAAACTGATTTTTCACATATAAAACAAAACATTACTAAGAAAGCTATTATTCATTCGAGAAAAAATAAATTCAAGTTCCTATTTATTCATAACCATCTATTAGCCATGGGCATACTGCCAAAGAGGGCGGCCGTGGTGGTGCAGCGGTTGCATTGACACCTCACAGCAAGAGGCTGTCCGGTTCGATCCTCGGCTGGGGTGTCTTCTGTGCGGAGTCTGCATGTCTTCCCTGTGGTTGCATGGGTTTCCTCTGGGTGCTCCTGTTTCCTCCCACATTGCAAAGACATGCTGTAGGTGGATTGGACACTCTAAATTGGCCCTAGGTGTGAGTGCGTGTGTGTGCCTTCTGTGGAAGGTTGGGCGCCGGGCTGGCAACTCGACACCGTAAAACTCCACTGCCAATCATGAGCAGACAGGTGAGCCACTGTGGCGACCCCCTAACTGGGAAAAGCCGAAAGAAGAAGAAGCTATGGGCATACCCATGGCTATTTCTTTACATTAAAACTAGTACAAAGCACAAAGCAGAAAAACTCTACAAAAGAAAAACTGATTGATAGAGATTGTATAAATTAAAATGCTTTCCCCAAAATTATACTGTGTGTGCAGTAGAAGAAAATATGGCTTGCTTTGCAAGAACAGTTAATTTCTTGTAAATGTTCAGCTTCGATATTAACATATAGCTATGGGCTTACTGTAAAGGTATGCTGTTATAGAAAAAAGCTTTCAGATGCAGAAATAAATGAAATAAAATACAGACACTTCAAGTGACGCAAAGATGACGTGGAGAGACTTTATGTGAAGTCTTCGGATACAGCACCAAGGAAGCACATAAAGTGTCCAGGCTAGAAATAACCATGGGCTTTTTCATGATACAAACAGAAACCATAAGAACAAGTCACAAGGATATTAAAAATAACATTGTTTGACATTTAAGAGAGTATATAAACTGGAAAGTAGCTTTCACTTTTTAGTGACATTTTTGGACTGAGTGTTCATCAGTCTGTCTAGCTGTGTTATAATAGAATTGAAATAACTCTGACAGTATTAACTGTCTGGCAAGAATTTGTACTAATACAAATAAATATTAACAGATACAGTAGTGCGGTGTCTGTCAGCCTAGCTCTCTGTTAATATTTTAAAGTGATAACATTTTACACTGATGGCAAAACAAGTAGTCCAAATCCACAGGTTTATTTTAAGTGCTTTCGTTCACCAAAATGACATGAACTTCTTCAGACTAACCCTTACAGTCCAACCCATCATTAAACACACTCCTTAATTACATAATTAAATAATGAATATAACATCAAGCGCACAAGGGAATAGTTTTAACCTCAGTTTCTTAACCCCTTATTCAGGGGATGCATCTCATATCAGGGATATTATAACAAAGAATTGGGCACTCATTATTGAGGACAGTGCCATCCCACAAAGTTTCGGGGAGTCAACCTCAAATTAATTTTAAAAGAGGCTGTAATCTAAAAAGCATATTGGAAGGACCTAAATTGTCAAATTCATATAATGCAGGCATGGTTAGGTGTGGCCATTGTCACTACTGCAGGTTTGTCATGGTTATGAAGGAATATCAAATAAGAGGGAAGACATATAAACTTAGAGGGAAATATAATTGTGAATCAATGGGGGTGGTTTATTTGGCTAAGCGCGAAAAGTGCAATGGATTCTATATTGGCATGATGGAACATGCTTTTAAACAAAGAATATATGAGCCTCAATATCATATAGCTAAACATAACGTTACTAACGCAACGCCTTGGCTAAGCATGTAGTGGAAAATCCCTCACACCAGTTTAAGTATATAGTGGTAGAACAAGTAAGGAAAAATATTAGAGGAGGACCATGTGAGTTAAAATTAGAAGAGAAGGAGCTGCTTTGGAAGCTTACAACCAATGTGTACACGTTCCCTGGTTTGAATGAATATTGGTCAATTAAATGCATTTTGAAATTAAAGTGTTGAAAAAGGTAGTAGTACTGGTTAATTTTGTTTTAAACAAAAAACAGAATTTTTATACATATAAGAAATTTTTCATAATATGATAGTGAGGATTGTTTATGTGTTGACTGGCTGTCTAACTGTGCTATACATGTGTGTACACACACACACACACACACACACACACACACACACACACACTATTTGCATTGAATGTATGTCTTTTTAAGAGTAGCAATGATGTTATATTAATTATTTAATTATGTAATTAAGGAGTGTATTTAATGATGGATTGAACTGTAAGGGTTTGTCTGAAGAAGTTCATGTCATTTTGGGGAACGAAAGCGCTTACAATAAACCTGTGGATATGGACTACTTGTTTTGCCATCAGTTTTTCTTTTCTGTACTCCTTGATATATATATATATATATATACACACACACACACACACATATACACACGCACACACATACATATTCTTATGAAAAAAAAAAGATTAGTTATAACCAGTTCTGCTTAGTCACAAATGCCGTTAGTCTCTCTCAGCTGCTGAAAAAACTGCATGCAATGTCATAAATTCAAAAAGGTACTCTATTCCAATATAATTTGGTATTGATGTAAAAAGGTACTCTACATCTAAAGTAACAAAGTAGCAATCAGTAATTTTGTTAGACAAAGACTAGTCATATAGGTGTGTTAAAACTGGGATGTATCCTTAAATATTGTTGGAGAATATCTTAGGGCATGTTTATCTTTATGTTCTAAGTATTATTTACAATTTTTTCTGAAATGAATTATAACTTTCTTAATAATGTTTTGTTTTATAGGCTTTTTGTGGATGATTTGTCTTTGATATGGAATGGTTCTTTATCTGCATTTTCAGATTTTCTATTACATTTAAATTCAACTACTGAATTTTTACGGTTTAAACATACCATACATTATACACAAATAAACTTTTTAGACATTAGATTGTTTAAGGGAACCACTGGTAAAATTTAAACTACATTATTTAAGAAAGACATCATAAAAAATACATATCTGCACAAGAGTAGTATGCATCCTCCTCATGTTTTTACAAATATAGTGAAAAATCCATTTATCCATGCGGCTAGACTGAATACAAGAAAAGAAAACATGGATATACAGTTTAATAACATGGTCAATGATTAATTAAAAAGAGGCTATAAGAAATGTAATGACTATAGTAACAAAAATACAGCAAGATAGCATTAAACCTATATTTTCCGATAATCGCATTATTTCGTCAAGCAACAATAATAAAGTTAAGAACACAAACAAACAGCTGTGTTTTACCCTATAATGTTCATACTCGTCTAATACAGAGTATCATTAAAAAAAACACTGGTACATGTTACAATATACTCCTACTTAGACATAGGAGTAGATAAGCTTACCTTTGGATATTAAAAATCTAGAAATTAAAAAAAAAAACATCTTATGTTGTAAGGAACAGGAGAAGTATATAAACACAGCATCTATATCCAAGTATGGAACCCAAATATGCAGCAATTGTCAATACTGCAGGTATGTATCTACAGTAACAACTTTTAAGCATCCAGTTAGTCTAAAACCATTCCACCTTAGATGCCATGGGACATGTAATACTAAAAATATAATATACGTGACGCCTTCTATATAGGTAAAACAAACAGAAAGTTCAAACAGAGAATTTGTGAGCATATATCTGACATAATAAGGCAGCTAGATACAAATGCATTACACAGACATATTAAACAGACATCACACGAATTTTGCTTTTTCATTTTACAAAATATACAGGAAAGCTTACGAGGTGGTGACCTGAAGAACTTCACAAATTATTGAAAATAAGTGGATAATATGTTCTAACGTATCATTGTATCCTAACATACCGCTCCAAAAATATACCCATGTTACATGGGGACACAACTGGGTTGGGTTGCGCAGCTAGCCTTATAAAGGCCCTGGTGGTCATTAGCCTAGTACAGATACCTATGAGCCTATAATATGGTATTTTTTAGCCACCCTGGAACCACATTCTCATGTTGAATAGTGATGTAACTCAAACTGTGCCATACATACATGCCTGAAAGAGTTGGCGACACAAACACTGCACAAAAATTATCAGCAGCATTCACTGGTGATCCCCAGTAAAGCTCCTACATAGTTGGCACAAAGTCTCTGGCAGGGTTTATGCAATGGCATAACGAGTTGTGAGCCAAAGAGAATCCGAGTACATTTCTATATCCCTTATCATTGACCTTGGCACAAGTTGCTGCTCAAACTTCATAATGAAGCTTTGCATTTAATGTGAACAAATGAAATATCAGCCCATGTCCTGCGTCTTCAAAGTCATTGCTCAGTAACTGACTTTAAATGCATTTCTGGCTAACTCAGTATATTTCCTAGTTCATGTCAACACTCTTGCATGCCACCTTTCCTGCTATTATCGAATATGCATATTGTCCTTCTCCCTCCCCCTCTCAGTTAAAATATTACATTACCCACAGTCTGGCACTACAAGTTACAAAATCCTTTTCTTGTTACAGATAGGTGGTTTATATTCTGCAATTACCACAGTGGTGAATGAATGAGAATGGCTACTTCCTGTATGACTGACAGAATATAACCACATCTAGTAATTGGGCAGAGTTCCAATGTTTGATTAGCTTACTTGCCGACATTATGCAGACTCCAAATTTAACAACTCTTTTTTGCTCCAAGGGGTATTGTATACAAAAGGCACAGTACACTATATAACAGTGGTAATGCGTGAGGTGGAGAACTGCTGGACATGCTTAGTATTCGTGTCTTCAAAATTGGGGCAGCCTGAGGGATTGAACAATACAGCTTATGCTCTAAATATACTGGTCACAAAACATACTTACGCACAGCTAGTCTCCAGGTTTTCTTATCACTGTTGCATACTTTCCTCACAACTAACAGCTTCCTAGCTAAACGCATTCTACACAGAATTATAATAGTTTTATTCAAAGTACCCCAGTAATCGATTCTGGCTAGTAGAATATACAGTGAACCAACAAATATAAAGTACTGTCAACTTACGGCTTCTTAAATGAGCAAACTAATTTTAATGGAAATATTTCTTCAGAAGCATTGAGAATGACAGCATGATAAAAAGCCTTTTATGCCAGCTAAAAATAAATGTACTGCAGCATACTGACAATACAGCAAACAAAAAAGAAAAGTGCATTCCTACTACTGAACACAATGTAGAAGTAAATTAAATACAATTTTCAAGTCAGGCTACTATCAGTGAAGCAGGTATCATTTTATTCAGTCATGCTCAGAAGCAGAGGAGTTTGGTGGGGGGCATACCTCTCAACCTGGAAAATGCAAGAAATCTGAACAAAGACAAGAATAATGGGGGTATGGAGGCCCAAACATAGGACCGTTTTTAAATATTGCCTTCATGAGTTTAGAAAGTTGATCTACTAAAAGGTTTTGCATTATCATGTTTTTTATGAAGGATATGAAATCTGAAATTCAAATGTCTGCTGTTATCTACTGACATCAATCCTCAGTGATTTGCCAGAAAACCACAAATTTTGAGAGATGCAAACCAAAAATTAGAGGCGAAAATCTGGACAGTTGAGAGGTACGGTGGGTGGGGTACAGACTTATTAAAGCAATTTTTAAGAAGTCAGTAGGCACTTACCATCAACAGAGTTCAGTATCACACGGGAGTGATCATAAGCAATGACATTTGCATAGCGGTTCTTTGGCTTATTCACTTCCAGGTTTGAATTCTCCCAGGTAAACTGTTGTCCGGGATCAATAGACTGAAATAAGAAAAATAGACAAAATTATTAAAATAGCAACAAAGTGTCTACTCCAATGAAACAAACATGACGAGACTGCAGTCTATGGGGTTTTAAGTTAACAAAAAGTCAATAAAACAAAGACTTAGCACTGCATATGCATGGGACTTAGCACCCCACCCCCACAAAAAAAAAAAAAACACACAAAGAACATACACACACAGCTTACTGCTTCAAAACTGCAGAACTACAGATTAATACTAGAGTGTTTTACTAGTAGCATTTCTAGAAGTTATATTTTATCAGTGTGCAAATAAATAAATAAATGAATAAAAGAAATGAGACAAAAGGCTGATCCACATTTTTGTCACTTTTAGGTGTGTTTTCCTGATACAAGTTCTATAATAAAGTAAAGCACTTTTCCAGTTTCTTTATATACACAAATGCATGCAGATTGCAAGGTTAACAGCTGTTCTGCCATCAGGCAATATTAACTGCTCAATAGCTAGAGTATTTCATTCTTTCTCAAACTTCACAACGATAAAATGTACTACAGGACAACAGATGCATATAATCCCCATGTATGAATAGTCTCCTGATAACAAGGACCTTATCGATTAATTATGTTTAAAAAGACACCAAGAGGTAAGGGCTGCTAAAGTACAGTTATGTAAAATCTTACCATACCGGTATTTGTCCTTTTCACTGCTGCAATATTCATTACATTAGGGATCCCCGACATCCAGCCAGTATACCAAAGCCTTTATGTTGCTTTAAGGCATGCCATACCATCACGCATATGCTCCCTGTCTAGCGCAGGGCATAAAGGTGATGGCTGGACGTATCATCCTCAGAAACTAGAGCTCCAGTTCAAAGAAAAGAAAAGGTAATCAAATACATCGAGAAATGGACCAGGGGGTGGAGGGAGGGAGTTAATAGTGCAACAGTGAAGAGAAGGACATCTCCCTTTATGGTTAGATTTTACACAACTGCACTATGTCCTTCCATTTCACTGCTGAAGTACTCATTATATTAGGGAGAGTGCCAAAGCTCAGGAATAGGAAGGACCAGCACAGCCCTCTAGGAAGCCATGAAGGATGGCCCTAACAAAACCAGCTCTAGCTCTGGAGATTCCACACAACTTGTAGTGCTTGGTAAATATATGCACAGAAGTTCAGGTAGATGTCTCAAGAATAACGTTAATACCCAAACACTTGAAAAAAGCACCAGATGAAGCCATAGCCCTAGTAGAATGAGCCTTAACAAAATAAGGAAGGCTCTTAACATGAAAGGAATAACAAAAATAGCTTTGAGATCCAAGAAGAAAAGGTTTACTTGGATACAGCTAATCCCAAGGACCTGGGATGAAAGGAAACAAAGAGCTGATTGGATTTCCTACTAGTCTTACTCTTATCCAAATAATATCTGAGTTGTCTATGCACATACAATGTGTGCAGCACCTTCTCACTGGCAAATTGTGGAGAAGGGAAAAAAAAGTGGGCAAAATGAATAGATTGATTAAAGGACAACTCATTCACCACCTTGGGTATAAAAGAATTAGCAGGCAAGGACACCCTGTCCTTATGAAGCACCAAAAAAGGAGGGTAAGCCATAAGGGCTTGCAGCTTAGACACCTGTATGGCAGAAGTAAGGGCTAACAAAAGAACAGCCTTCCAAGAGCAATGTTGCAAGGAAGCTGAAGCTGCAGGCTCAAAAGGAGCCTGAGTCAATTTTTTCAAAACAAAATTAAGATTCCAGGGAGGAGGAACAGGCATCCTGGTAGCCTAATATGAAGGATGCCTTGTAAGAATTGTTTAGCCTCAAATCTAAAAGCTAAAGGAGGATAGAAAAGCAGAGTCAGCTGATAAGTGGGCCTTAACAGAAGAATAATCCAACCTAGCATTGAGCAATTCACACAGATAACAGACAACCAAAGGAACATCCACTGAAAATGGATCCAAGTTGCGGGAAAGCCACCAAACAGAAAACATCTTCCATTTAGATAAGTAGGATTTCCTAGTATTGGGTTTCCTGGCCTCCTGCAGGACCCTAAGTACGTCCTCAGAAAGAGTGAACAGGTGGGGATGGATGACAGACCTCATGCTTTGTGTGAGAAGGTCCACCCTGTGAGGTAATTTGTCATGACTGCCCTTGGCTAAATGCAGAAGAGGAGGGAATCAATTCTGTCTCAGCCAAAAGGGAGTCACCAACAAGATTTTGGGAGGATCCTGTTGAATTTTGAACAGGACATTTGGAATGAGAGGAAGGAAAGGGAAAGCATAAAGAATCATCCCCTTTCCAAGAAAAAGAGTGGGTGTCCACCTTCCAAACCAGAGGACCTGAGACTCTGGCACAAAACAGAGGAAGTTGTCCATTCAGAGGGGAGGCAAATAAATCTACTTGAAGAGTACCCTACTAGTGGGCAATGTCCAGAAACACAGTTCATGGGATTAAGTTAAGGAACTGCTCAGAGCACTTGCCACAATGTTTTGACCAGAGGAAATGTAAATTGCCTGAAGAGTAACTTGATACTGGACAGAAAAATCGCATATCAGAGGTGTCAAATGTCAGTGAAGGTAAGATATTGTCCCTCCCTGTTTATTTACATACCACCTCACTGTCTGTAAATACCTTGAGAGGTCCTGGGGAGAAAAGAAGATGAAAAGCCTGAAAAGCCAGCAGAAAAGCTCTCATCTATGACACTGATGTGTTCTTTCTGCTTAAGAGGGACCATACTCCGTGCGCCTTTGGGGAGCCAAAAGCTGCCCCCCGTCCCATGTCTGAAGCATCTTTGAACAGCTCCTGAGAGGGAAGAGCAGAACGAAAAGGAAGCCCTGGATTTAGAGACAATTGCTGCATCCACCAATGAAGTTCCTTCTTCAGACAAGGTAGAAGAGGAACTACAAATTCTAGGTGATGCTCATGTTGAAGCCACACTGACTTTAGAAACCACTGAAACTTTCTCATGTGGAGTTTGGGCCAGAGGGAGCATAGGGATGATGGATGCCATGAATCCCAGAACTCTCAAACTCCCTGGCTGTAACAGAGGCCTGAGGAAAATGAGTTTGAAGAAAGGAAATGAGTGTGAAGGCCTTGGGAAGAGGCAGAAATGCCAGCATAGACATCATCATATTCCTGCACCCCAGAAAAACATGGTCTTGAGAAGGCATCAGAAAAAGACTTTCTGAGGTTTACTGTGAACCCCAGGCTTTGCAGAAGGGAAATGGTAAAAATAAAGATTTTGGAACAAGATCTCTGGAGAGGATGCCTAAAACAGGAGGTCATTCAAGTAAGGAAATACTTGGATCCCCGGAATCCTGCAAAAAAACAATCACTGAAACGAGGCATTTGGTGAATACCCATGGGGCAGTAGAAAGGCCAAACGGCAAAGCAGAGAACTGGAAATGTCAGGAAGCAACAGAGAAATGTAAAAACTTCCTGAAATGGGGATGGATTGAAATATGGAGAGAAGCATCCTTGAGATCCAGAGACACAATATACGCCTGAGGAAGCAAAGGAGAGAAGAAAGTCTGAAGGAACAACATTCAAAAAGAAGGCACCTTCAAAAGTGTTTAGATGAAAGAGGTCTAGAACTGATCTCAAAGTACCCTATTTGCTGGGTACTAGAAACATCCTGGAGTAACCCCCCCCTCCCTTTGAGACACAGAGGCACCTCCTGAATAGTACCCAGAGTCAAAATGTCCTGAAGCACCTTTGGAAAGGAGGAGAGTTGTTCCTGAGGGAGCTGAGGAATACCCATAAAAAGGGGGAAGGGATTTCCAAACAATGAAATACCCCTGGTGAGTAATGGCCAGGACCCAGGAATCCTGAGTACTCTTGTAGCCAAACAGGAAGACAGGGAGAGAGTCAAAGAGAAAAAAAAGTGGCTGGGAAGAACAGGACAGTCAGAGAGCACTTGGCTTATCTGGAAAAGGAAAGTCAAAGAGAAAGGAAAGTCGCTGGGAAGAAAAGGACAGTCCGAGAGCACTTGGCTTATCTGGAAAAGGAAACTTCTGAGGCATTGAAGTCTGAGTAGCCTTAGCAGAAGGAGCCTGCTTGCCACCCTCTTTGCATTTAGCAGGAAGGCAAGACTGCCTGCGAACAAAGGCTGGCTTATTGGGGTAATTTCTCTGAAATTTAGGCACAGGAGAAACAAACACATGTTTACGTTCCTGTAAAACCTTGCCCTTACCTTGAAGGGACTTAAACATAGCAGTAGCAGCTTCACCAAACAAGTGCTTATTATCAAGAGGGGCATCCATCAACTTAGCCTTAATATCATCATGCAAAGGTTGAAGCTGAAGCCAAAAATAACTATCATTGCCCCAAAAAGTAGCAGTGAAGTGTAAAATGGAATGTGACCTCAACACCACTTCTAGACTTATAGTCACAACTCAAAGTCCATAAAAATCTAGATTCAGTTTACAAGCAAAGACTCGAACTTGCACTTAACTGATCAGCATCAACAGAATTAAAGACTAAAAACAAAGCATCATAATTAATGAGGACACATATGCTGCAGTAGGTGAATACTGTGCATTCCTCAACTACTGGAGGGTAGTGAGCAATCACAGTGGGAAACGAAGTTAAATGATAAGGAACATCATTCTTCAAAGGGCAAAATGAAAGCAGGTAAGCCAACAATAGTGCCTAGAGGTATAAAGCCCTGAATATGATCTCCATATCAGCAATGCTGGAGCTAGCCGGTAAGGGATGGAAGTGAGCAGCCAGTGTTAGCAGCGGGACATGGTTCCAGTCAAATACTGTAGCTCCTGCAACCTAGCACTAAGGGAGCAAAAGCAAAACTCTGGCTGGCACCTAAAGGTATGCAGAAGAATGTATTCACCTTGGGTACAACATAGCACATAGTACAGTGTACTTTCTGGTTAAATGGGTGAGGTAGGAGCAGAAAAAAAAGATCACATGAAACCTGCTAATTGATGGTCATGATTCCCAATTTCACCTCCCTCTTCCTGGAGTTCTAGGATGATCAACTTCAGTAAGAATGAATGAGCTAAAGAGGGCATAGGGTCTTGATTACAGCACTGAATGAGGCTAAAATAAACAAATAAATAAAATGAAAGCAAGTAGTACTGATGATATAAGCAGGTAAAGTGTCCACACTGCAGCCAAGCTGAGAGGAATGGAACATAAATTTTGATGATCTCTAGTATGGCAGAATTCTAGTTTAGCAGTAGTTCAAAGTGTGATCTGTAACTACAAATTGCTATGCAATGAAACCCACATTAAGCACACTTCCAGGTACTGTAGAAATGGGAGTTTTCCATTCAACATGTGGCAACCTCACAGTTAGTTATTTTAAGAAGGGGGTGCATGGAGGTCACAGCTCCTTTGCATGGCAGGTACAGGGGACTATATATGCCCCTGTTCAAACATACATTTTTAGAATTTCAATACGTAGCATAACTACAGACAGATTTGGAAACATTTTGTGGTTAAGACTGCATTCAGCTAAGTCCCTTTTGAGGAAATGGCACCTCCCTTCTAGTTTTACTACTGAAAGCAAGGGATGAAGGACAATTCTTCTAGGATCCGAAATATTATCCTCAGTAAGCAATTCCAATGCTTCAGTAATTTGTAATTAAACTAAAAAGTGGTTACAAATAACAGCAAATTGCAGCTCTCATCCTACAAGACAGTGGAGTCACATTTGCAGGGAAGTTGCATCTGTTCTTGGCAAAAAATGCTTAGCGCACTAGAAATTAGGTTCATGGTAAAGTACTAGGCTAGTTGCCCTTGTGGGGCATTTTAAGCCTAGTTAAGTACCATCAAAGGTGAGAATCATACCCTGTACTTTGTGTTTGTGAGATAAACACCTTAACCATTATGCCAACTCCAAACAAACCAAGTATCTGTAAACTGGATTCAAACCTTGCATCAACTGAACTCTTTCTCCAAGCTCACTGCATTTACAGCTTGCAACTCAAACTTACCCTTACAAAAGGTAGTCAAAAATAAAATGCAAAACAGCCAGCTCAGCTACCAAGTCCTAACTATGGCCCAGGCAATCCAAGTTTAGTCACTAGCACAAGCACCTGCTGGAGTTTTTAGAGGTATGGGAAGAGTGAAGCAGCACTGCTGTCTTACCTCTCTCTGGGAGGGGAGGGGGTTGAGGCTCATGCTTAGGGCCCAAGGTACTGTGGAAGACTCCCCAGTGGAAACCCAAGCCTCACAGAAGAAATGGTCCTAGGAGGGTTAAGGCACACTTCAGAGGTTATATCACTTGTATAAGCAAGTGACTCCCCTCCAAATGATGCACACTGCATGCCAAACACTGAAGAGCATTGCTCGGCATATGCCATGAGGTTAGAGCTAAAAATAAGAAAATCCCAATGGCTGCCTAATGATGGCCTCCTCAGTCAGCTCTCACCCAGAGTGAGGGGAAAATTAATGGACCAAGTGGTTGAGAGGGGACTGATAGCAGACAGCACAGGGGGGGATAAAGTCACAAAAAGAAAAAAAAAACAGAGAACTGAAGAACATGCCTTCTACTGGTTACACTGACAAAGAAGCAGAAGACATAAATGAATGATGGCTACAGCTGGCTATAAATTGCTAGAGGCACTTCTATTTCAGTGAAGGCATAAAAATGACAAATGTAAGGAAAACAATAAGGTCAGGTAAAAATTATGGCCTACTCCAAATTCCAGAAATGACACACATACATACATACAGACAGACAGACCTCCGCCATAAAGAAAAGAAATGAAAAACAAACTGCTGGAAGCCACTGATTTGTATGAGTAAAAGGAATGCACACTAAATGAAGAAGGGCAGAAAATACTATTATAGTACGGAAACACTCCCTCAGTAGAAGTGAAAGTGCAGAAACTACTACAGTAGCTTTGTTATCAGGAGGTTGAAGTCATCTTGCCAAAGTGCTAGAACCTCCAGCATGAGAACCACAAATGTCTCTGGGACTGACAAGATATGAAAGGACTGTAGCCAGACTCATCTAGGCCACAAGTGTGCTATAGGTAAGAGATTTAACCTTCCTGCAAGGAACTTTGCATACAAATAATTGATTATAGGGAACACGGGAATGCTTACATATTATCCCTCTCCCAATAAACTGAAAAGTGATTTTCCACTCAGCATACCTCTCATCTGTCCTTAATTTTCTGGGACATTCCTGATTTTGAAGTAAACTCCTCTTTCCCTCTTAATCTTTCTGAAAACTGGCTACATTTGAAGAAAAGCCAGTGAAAGGCACTTAATAAATGATGACAATAACTCAAGTTCTAGACTTCTTTTTACTTTAGAAAATGCACATTCATTCATGTACTCTGATTCTGTCAATGTCTCAAGTTAACAGTACTAATATTTTAAAAAGTATCTCTGATTATTTCTGGATTTGTTGCTGATTCTGTTTAGGTTTGTCCCCGATTCGTTGAGAGCTATGCCAATCAGTAACCTCCCCCCTTACCCACACACACAAGCTGTGCATTACTTTAATGAATGACAACCAGGTCAACTTGAAGAGTTAACTGACGTTTGTTTCTCCAGTAATATGGATAACACTCCCAAATGTGAATCACTCCCCTATAAAGCAAGTAGAGCCAAGCCCCTTCTTCTTATGGCCTGGTTGTTTGGACTTCAGAAGCGTCTTTAGACTGTAGGGTTAGGAAAAAAAAAAAAAAAAAAAACACCCTTAGCTCAATATCCAGTGCGGCTCTCCTGAAGAGGACCTCACTTTCTAAGGGTACTCCCTTCCCTGTACAGCCCTGGCACATTCAGATGTTTTTAAGCAGAAAATTAGATGAAGGCCATTTGCAGAATGGACATCATAGCCTATGGGTCTCTTTCATGGAAGATGCCTCAGGGGAGAAAAGAATAAAGAACTAAAAGAGAAGGAAGATTCATCACAGGAATTTACACAGAAGGCTGAGAGCAAGAATGCTCTTAAGTTTTTTTTTTATTTTAGAACAAGTACAAGCAACTGTCTACCCAGGGGACTGGAAGAACAAATTATTGCACTGTGAAATGTTGTGACAACTTAGATTAGACACCACACATTTGGCAGGGATTAATGATGACATTTCTATTATAAGTGAATTTAAAATGAGAGCTTCCAAGTTGTAAATAGTGTTATTCATTCTGTATTTACTGTCTCTACGATCTTCCTGGGCTTTTGTGGTCTCTGTCACCTGACTGGGTGTTTTTGGAGGTGTGTTTTATGAATTTCCTTTAACAAATGTTTTTACCTCCTGTTTCATGGTTCTGATAGCCTAGTACCTACCTATGAACCTATCGGTCCAAGGGCCTACGTAAGCCTGGCCAACAAGATTCCCTGGCTTACGCCACCCAAGAAAGTTATTTTCCTGTGCCACTGTCGAGCAGAGACACAGAAGTGATCCTCGGGGTGTATTTCCTATTTCCCATCCACTCATCAAGATTTTTCTTGAAGAATGCCAATGAAGAACTTTGCTTAACATAGATGGGTAGCCTGTTCCAGAGTATGGGAAGTCTCTGGGACAGGAATCTATCCCTCCAGCATGTTCTGTTTATTGTAGTGACAAGGTTTAGGTCCCTAGAGTGTGTAGCTCGGAGGGATTGGGATTTCTTTAGGTGTAGCATGTCCAACAGCTCTGGGTTTGACATAGCTTTACATGTTAGGCAGAGATCACCTCGGAGTAGGCAATATGCTACGGAGTACAACTGGAGTTTTTTTGAGACGGTCAGTGTAGGGCATTTGTTTGAGGCCAGTAATCCTCTTTGTGAGGTACTTCTGTGGCCTTTCCAGCTGCTGCAGATGTCTTGTGAGGTACATTCCAAAAGGGGCGTTGTACTCTATTATGGTCTAATGAGTGTCGAGTAGAGGGGAATGATGACTTCTTTTTTCCTGGATAAGAACCCTTTTATGATGAGGTGTACCACATAGAAGGACTTCCTGACTACTGTGGCGATGTGACTATCAAAGGAGAGACTACTGTCCACCTGAGTCCCAAGGTCTCTTATCACACATTTGGTGTTAAGTAATTTGCAAAGGGGATGACACTGCACTTTTTGGCACTGAGCTTGAGGCCATGGCTCTGACACCAGGAATCTGTCTCAGCGAGGCCCTTCTGTAGGATGTCCACATCATTCGGGGACTTGACTATGGCTCCTAGTTTGCAGTCATCTGTGAACTTTGTTAGCCAGAGGCCTTCTGTGTTAGCCTGTACTTCAGAGAAGTAGATACCAAACAGGAGAGGTCCCAGGATGGAACTCTGTGGTACTCCACTTGTCACTGTTTTGAGGTCACATTTGGAGTCTGCAACTTTTACAGTGTGGGTTCTGTCAGTGAGCCAGTTGGCAACCCATCTTAAGACGTAGGGATTTATACCTAGTTTAGTGAGTTTAGCTATAATTCCAGAATGGGGGATGGTGTTGAAAGCCTTGGCAAGGTCAAGATAGGCTGTGTGAACCACCTTACCCTCATCGACGGCTTTGGAGACTGCCTCAAAGAAGTCGATCAGGTTCAGGAGGCATGATCTGTCTTTCACAAACCTGAACTGGGTGGGATCCAGAGTTTGGAGGTTACCAATGTTTTTGTTTATGAGTTCCATGATGATATGTTCCATGGCCTTGCAGACCAGGCTTGTCAGGCTAATAGGTCGATAGTTCCCGGGATCAGTGGTGGCTCCCCCTTTGTGGAGTGGGATAACTGTTGCTGTGTGCCATTCAGTGGGCACAAAGCCTGATGTGAGTCTGTTATTGAACATGGTGCTTAAGTGGGGAGCCAGTTCATTCTGAAGTTTGTATAAAACGCAGCCTGGGATGTTGTCCAGTCCCATGGATGCTGTGTTTTTGGCTTTAGAGAGTGCAGCTTTTACCTGCGTAGTTGTGATTACAGGGACTCTGCATTTCTTCCTGTATAGATATGGGCCCTTTAGGGGGGGGGGGGGTGAAGTTAGCACTGAACCTATCTGCCAGAATGTTGGCAATATCAGTTGGTTCTGTAATTTTCGTGCCGTTGTGCTGTAACTCAGAGCAGATCTGGGTGTTGCCATCGAGATTCTTGACATAGCTATAGAATGATGTCTTGAATGATGATGTCTTTTACATAAAATGAAAGCGCTAAACCGTGACTGTTTTTTTTGTTTTGTCATTAAAGTTCCGAGTTTGCTAGGCTGCTGGTGTTCGATTCTTTTGACTTCTCCACACATGCTACATCCAAAACAAAGTGGTCAACCAACAGTGAGATCTATGTCAGGCTACCTGCCACATGACGGCTCATTTGAAATGCGGCATCAGGGACTAAACAGCAAACACAGGGCCTTATGATGATGATCTGCTCTCTCATTCTTGTGCAAGTATGTTCCACCACATGTTAGACTATCTAACATCAGTGCAGGACTTAGGAAGGTCAAGGGTCCAAGGGAACCTTCTCACCATTCATTGACAGACTGTCAGTCATTGGACATGTAGAAAATCAAACCCATAGGTCAGATTTCTAGACAATCAGAATACCACATGGACTCAAGGGTCTGCTACTCACATAATTCAGGGGACATCCCATGTAATCTAGTCAACGAAAGGCAGTGGCAGATCTACTCAGGCTTTTGGTCCCAAAAGGAAGTGCTGATAGTACCTTACCTACCAATTTTATACTGGTCCAAATGTGATGAAATAATATACATCTCGGGTCAGGATGATGCTCCTACTGACAATGAAAGAACAAAGGTCACAACAGGTTTAATAGACTTTGAAAATAATCCACAGTTGGACTTTGTCCTGGACTGTAGATCCTTCAACTTCTGCTTTTATGCTCCTGCCTGGGTTCGTCTGGTACAAACCAACTGGGTTCCCCTCATTTTCACTGACACCAGTGATTTACAAATTTGAAGTGCTGGTAGAATCAACAGCTAATGATGTTATGTCCCCATCCTAAACAATAAAGGCAGTGCCTACAGTGGACCTGGCTCATGAACTGCTGACCACAGGTACGCCTTTGTAGGTTTCTTTGTCATGAATATCAATGATGGGGAATTTTCAACACTGCACATTAGCAGGAGCTCACAGTTGCACAAGTAGTTAGAAAGAATTGGCAATTAAATTACTGGGAAGCATGCATTCCTCAGCCCTGATTGATGTAGGTTTGCTATGCAATGGCCAAAGGGAACACACTAACCCAACCAATGTAGCTGAAGAATTCTAAGGGTCACAAGAGAGGTTATGGAAGTATGCACTCAAGCCTTTCCCCTGTTGTATACAGCCATTCAAGGTATGATCTGCTCTTCTTACAATGCCCAGTCTTAAATTACTATAAAAAGACAGTGAGTGAATAAGGTACCACCCCCGCAATCAGACTGTTTAACAGAGGCCTAATATGTTTTGCAACCCCCCCACCTTACCTTCATCTAGTGTTATAAAATAAAAACCTACCCAAGTAAATGGATCTAATTTGAATCTAGACGCACAGTGCATGTTACCAAAAAAGAGTAAGATGCCAACTTTCAAGGAGCTGCAGTAGTACTACTTATTTACAGCAAATTCTGTAAGCTGCTATTACATCTTTCAAACATTTTTCCTGGGCCCCTTGCTCTCCCCATACCCTTGCTACTTACACACTTATATTAACTCTGACATAGTTATACTGCAATGTACCACACTCTTTTACTTAGTTATTTGACAATTGTTAATCAGGTTAGTCCAACTGCGCTGCAGAGCCCTTTTTCAGAGGAGATCCGAGGAGAAAAGCTCCACAGATAAACAAATACAAAAACAAATCATCATACAATAGTAACATACAAGTGTATACACACAGGAGAAACAGAATACATCTTATAAATTACCATGTTAGAATACAAGAGTAATATTGAAAGTTTAAACAGCATCTAACAATTACCATCAGAGAGAAATTCAAGGCTGGTAGAATATCATAAAGACCTAAAAAAATGAGTAGCTATGGTAAAGTGTGAGATCTGAGAGGGAGTGGTTTAGGTGGTAGTGTGACAAGGACAGGTCCAGGAATTAGTAAATAAGTCCTTCAGAAGTTTTTTTGAAGTTAAGGAAGTTGCTGTTTTTTCTTAGAGAAAGGGGAAGTCTGTTCTAGGCATTGGCAATGGAGTGGCTGTATAAATGTTTGCCAATGGACATCTGTCTAAGAAGTGTAGGTCTGTGCTGTGTAGATTATGCTTAGGAGAGTAGGGAGTGAAAAGGTCCATGAGGACAGTACAGTGGGAGGACTGATTTAAGATAGTGTGTGTAACGTGGAGTTGGGGGAAGAGGGAGCTGGTTATAGAGCTCTCCTCATTTGTACTTGTATTTCTGCAGCCCTGAGAATCTCAGCTAAGGTTCTTAGAGGTGAAATGTCACCCCTGAATTACTAACTTCCCAGAAAAATTGATTTTATGTTACAGATTTTTCTTTATAGGAGTAGATAATCATTCAACCGGAATGGATAGTGAGCCACTCTTTGCTATTCAATAAATCAACCTCTCAGGTGTTTAATGAAGCTCAACTATATACTTTTTCATAAAATGTCACTTACAGATGTTGGCTTAGCATTTACATGACAAAGATTTGTAATTCTGACCAACTGAACATGTTTTCCATGTTGTAATTACTAGTTAAGTATTTTTATTGTTAGTGACTAGGTTCCATTGTCCAATCAGACAAAATTATAATTGACAGCTTTTTATTAACTCTTATTGAAAGGATGAATAGATATGTGCATGTGTGTGTGTGCGCGCGGCATAACCACAGGTCTTTTTCTGCCTGTTGGGGCATTTGCTGATGCAAAAGCAGAATGAATGTGGATGACAGTCTGACGTTTGCTATCTGGTTTTACAGGCAGCAAGTTTCATCACAAAGCACTCTGGATAGCACAACTACAGAAGTGGTGGAAGTGCAGCCTGAAATTGGGTTGTGTAAGACATAAGGGAAATAAACAGTTCTGTAACAAGAGGAAGACGTTACTCTGGAATCACCTAGTTCACTAGGGAGGTAGCCAACTCCTTTCGCCTGCATCAACTCTGAAAGCTTGGAGTCATCAGAGGGAAGAAAACTGGCTTTGCCAGCAGTGTCGATGTCTGCTTTGGAGACTTCAAAGTGGAGTAATTGTATCTCCTTTTACATGGCCCGAGGAGTACAACCCAGAGGCACAATTAAGCTCAGACTCCCTTTTCCATTTCTGCCAGAGATTTTCATACGTTCTTGTCCAGATGCTGCAAGGTTCTCCTAGACTCAGATCCCAGACAGAAAAGTCTCTGGGTAAGGTCACAGTAAATAAAATACTGAGGAAGCTTATGTAAATGAGGTTGAGACACAGGAATCAAGCCTGGCTTCTATGCCTACATTGATACTACAGGTCCTGCCACAGTTAGGCCCTGATTTGTGTTGACATGGAGCTAGCACTGGTCCCTAGCATTAAACCTACAAGTGCTGATGTAGACCATGATACTCTTGGACCCAACAGCTGAAAGGCAAAAAAAACTCGGGCATCAAAACTTAAGACATCAGTGTTATCCTCGGAACTGAAAAAATTCCCTAATCAGGATCCACTGCCCAAAGATACAGTCAATGCTGGGACCAAGAGCAACAATGGCTGTGCCAACAAATGGGGAACAAGGCTTGTCATTTTCAGAGCCTGCAGAGAAATAGATGGCTTCAATGTAATTTGAAAATGAGACGATATGGCAAGGGATGGGATGGGATGTCACCCAATAATCCGGCTGTCCCTACAGTATAGTCTTGGAAACAGTCAATACCCACAGAAAAAAAAATGAGAGAGGAAACAGAACATAAGGACATAGCAGAACTGGCCCATAGAGGTAACGTATAGGGAGGTATATCTCGAAGAAGAAACACTATCCTGCTGAACAGAATCCAAACTGGGCACTCTAACAATATGATTTCCTTCCATTTTACAGAAGTTTGGAAATCATGCCTTGCTAGATCATTCCCTTTCCTTCCTTTTGAATATTTTTGGAGAAGGAGAAAGGAAATATCACTAAAAAAGAAAGATCTCTAATTTTGCCAGACTTTTCATTAGCTTTAGGCTCTTTTAGCCCAGCCAAGGTAAACAGATTTTGATCATCTTCCTTAGGAAGCAAACATTTAAGGAACAACATTTTCCCTATATCTATAAGTTTTCTCTCATCAAAATCTCACAACCTCCAGCCAAGCTCCATAGCCCAGGTGTCGGAGCCCTGACTGTGACCCAGGTGATCAGGATATGATTACTGGCCCCAGCACTGGAAGAGCCAGGCAGGGAGGGAGGGAGAGGATTAAAAGAGGGTAGCCAGCTGACTTCTTCCAGCAGGGGGCAGCTGGGATTACTTAGGAAGTAAAAGGAGTAGTGCGATTTCCCTGAAGGAAACTGGAGAAATTAGAAGTTATGTACCTACCATAACGTTCCATGTTAGTTGTCTTCTCTCGCCTTCTTTCTTGCTGGATGGGTTCGGAGCCAATCCTCGGCTCCGACTCGGCACTTGCTTTAGCTTAGGAACTCCTTTTACTAGCTCGAGGCAACCCTATATCCCATGATGCAAGGCGGAACTACCTCAGATCTCGTTTGGTAGCTAACCTACCCTGCTAAAGACTATCCTAACATAATTAGGAACATAAGATCCTAATAGAAGTCCTCATATGAAGGCTCAGGAGGAAACAACCTAAAAGGAACTCTTCAAGATCTGTCCAGGCCAGGGGGAAGGAGGGAGGGCCTTAAGAAAGAAGCGAGAAGACAACTAACATGGAACGTTATGGTAGGTACATAACTTCTAAATGTTAAGTTGTCAATCTCGCCTTCATTCTTGCTGGATGGGACCGTCCTAGCACCTGTATCCCGGTGGCTCAATGGAACAGACTCTTGAGAACTGTGGAACCAAAACTGGCCCTATCTCTGGAGGCCAAGTCCAATTTGTAATGAGAGACAAAGGTATGAGGCGTAGCCCAAGTAGCTGCTGCACAAATGGTATCAATGGGTAGTCTATCCTGAAAAGCTGCAGAAGTGGATAGACTCCTGGTTGAGTGTGCTTTTGGCTTAGAAGATAGCTGCTTGCCTCTGAGAGAGTATACATAGGAAATAGTGGAAGTTAACCATCTGGATAAGGTCACTTTAGAGACTGGAAGACCTATCCTGTTTTCTGCATAGGAGACAAATAATTGGTCCGATTTTCTGAATTGTTTAGTTCTATGCAAATAGTACCTGAGCTGACGATGGACATCCAAAAATGCAGTTTCTGTTCAGCTCTGTCGGAATAGTTTGGGAAAAAGACTGGTAGGTCTATAGATTGGTTAATGTTGGTTTGAGATACGACTTTGGGAAGAAAGGAAGGGTTAGTTCTTAATGATACCCTGTCCTTATGAAAAACCAAATAAGGGGAACGAATGCAGAGAGCTTGAATCTCAAACTCTTCTTGCAGAAGTGACAGCCAGTAAAAATATAGTTTTCCAGGTCAATAATTTCAAAGAACATGAAGCAGACGGTTCAAGGGAGGTAGTATCAAGGATGCCAACATTAAGTTTAGATCCCATTGCGGAGGAGGATGCTTTATAGGTGGTTTTAGGAGAAAAACTCCTCTCAGAAAGGCCTTGCATAATCTATGAGACATAATGTTATTGTCATGCAAGCCAACATGATACTTGGAAATAGCAGCCAGTTGTACTTTGACTGTAGATGACGAGGATCCTGAATGAAAAACCTCCGCCAGGAAATCTAAAACCGAATGTACAGGAGCAGTAAAGGGATCAATATTTTTGGAATTTGCCCAAATAGAAAAACGTCGCCACTTGCTAGCATAAACAGTCCTAGTGGACGACTTCAAAGAAGACACTAAAATGTCTGAGTCCGAAATCATCGGTAGCCTGGCTAGGGTAGGAAGTGGAGCAACCAAGCAGTGAGGTTGAGAGAATGAATGGCTCGGTGCTGCTGACCCGACTGGTGGATCAAGAGATCCGGAACTGGGTCCAGATGCCAAGGCTGCACCAGAAGGTGACGATGCAGAGACGGAAACCAAATTTGTCGAGGCCAATATGGGGCAATGAGGATCAACTTGGCTCTCAAGACGGTGGCTTTCTGAATGACTTGTGGAATCAAGGGAAAGGGAGGAAAAGCGTACAGAAGTCCCCGGGGCCAATCCTGGGTTAGAGAGTCTCTCAGGGGTTGGCCTGGAAGGGGAAAAAGAGTGAAAAAATTGGGGCACTTGTTGTTTTGCGGAGTAGCAAAAAGATTGCAACAAGGAGTGCCCCACTTCAGAAAAATCTGATCCACTACAGATTGATTGAGAGACCACTCATGAGGCATCAGAATGGATCTGCTCAGCCTGTCCGCTAAAAGGTTGGACCTGCCGGGGATGTGCATTGCTATCAGAAACCGCTGAGAAGAGATTGCCCATTGCCAAAGTCTGAGAGCTTCTCGACATAACGGATAGGACCTGGTCCCGCCCTGTTTGTTGATGTACCAGACCCATTGTTGTCCGTTTGTACTGCAATAGTCCCCGTGGGAAGAAAGTCGTTGAGGGCTTGCAACGTTAAAAGCACTGCTCTCATCTCCAGGACATTTATGTGCAGATGGTATTCTATGGGTTGCCACGTCCCGTGGACCATCCTGCCCTGAAAATGCCCCCCCCACCCGATCAGAGAGGCATCCGTAGTGACTGTGGCAACTGGAGGAGGGGGAATAAAGGGTCGGCCCTGATGAAGAAGAGGGGAAGATATCCACCAGTTCAGATGAGCTCTGCACGACTGTGTGACCAAGATTTCGTGCCTCATCGGGAGACTGTGGTATGACCACTGCGTGAATAGCATCCACTGCAGAAGACGCATGTGGAAGCGAGCCAGTGGTAGAAGAACAATGGCCGCAGCCATAAGACCTAGAACCTTCAGTATAAATCTGGCTTTGATCTTGTTGCTTTGCAATAGAAGCCGAACAATTTTTGGATGTCCAGAATTCTTTGCTCTGTTAGTCTGGCTATCATTTTGACGGTGTTTAATTCTGCGCCTATAAAGGTGATAGATTGGCAAGGCAGCAGAGAAGATTTTTCAAATTTACTGAAATTCCCAAACTCCTGCAAAGCTGTAGAGTGTAGTCTCTGGACTGAAGAAGCTGACACTTGGTGGTGGCGGAGAGGAGCCAGTCGTCCAAGTAGGGAAACACCTGGAATCCCTGACGTCTCAGATGAGCTGTGACCACTGCCATGCATTTGGTGAACACTCTGGGGGCTGAAGTGAGGCCAAAGGGCAGTGCTCTGAATTGGTAATGACTGGTCCCTAGCCAAAAGCGGAGAAACCTTCTGGAGCATCTGTGAATCTTTATGTGATAGTACGCATCCTGAAGGTCTATAGAGCACATCCAGTTGTCCTTGCCCAGAAAGGGCAGAATGGACTGAAGCGTGACCATCCGGAATCTGCATCAGTGGGTCGAAAGGCGGAGACACCCAGGAGGTGGAGGGTCGGGATCCAAAAGCCTCCAGGTATACCGACTCATCCTCGGAGGGGTCAATGGAGGGCCAATTCCCCCTCTGTTTGAGGAGCTCAAGGATGTCTGAAAAGGAGACATCCTCAGAGGGGGATCGTGGGGAACCCTCCGACTCATCTAAGTCGGTATCAGATGTAGTAGACTCAGGGGAGTCCGTGTGTTTCCTCTTACCGTCCTCTTCGAGGGTTCCCCTGCAGGATCAGGACAAACCTCGGAAGAGGAGGAAATTCCCAATGGGGAAACCTGGGGCGATGGATCTCTGGGCCTGAGAGCAAGAGGCTGGCAAGAGGCGTCTGCAGGCACTGATGAGGGAGGAGCTAGAGGGATGGACCGTTGACCAGGCTCAGAGGCCAGGACACTCCTCATCACCTCAAAGGCTCCCCTCCCCGGGAGGCCGGAATATCCCGCTCGAGGAAACAGGAATGCCCGGCTCCACTGAGAGGAAGGCTCAAGGCCGATGTCGGCGCCGAGCTTACCAAAGCCGAAGCCCGAGAGGAGAGCGGGTCGGACAAGGGTCCGATGCCACTAGCCCCTCGGAGCCGACAAGGAAACCCGACGACCGGATCCCTCCAAGGAAGGTCTCAAGGAGGAAATCGGAGCCGAGGATGATGGAGCCGAAGGATGTATCGGCTCCGGCACCGAAACAGTCGCTGTCCCGAGAAGCTCCGGCTCCGAACTCTGAAGTGGAGTCGGAGGAGGAAGTTCAAGGGGTGAGGCTATAGCCGAAGTCTGTTGAGACAGGCTATGGAGCATTTGGGCCAGTGCCTGAGACTTCAACAGCCTGCTTACCACCCTCTCCAAGTCGTGGTCAGACAGCCTGGAAGATCTCGAAGATCGGCTCCGATGGCTCCGCTCCGACAAAAGGGGAGACCCCGGAGCCGAGTGAATACTCAGTAATGAAGGGGACCGAGATCTCTTTCGGGATGGAGCCATCGGAGCCGAAGTCCCCTGAACACCAGATGGAGCCGAAGGTTTCTCGGCTCCGATGCTGGATAAAGTGTCGGCTCCAGCCGGAGCCGACAAGGCTACAGTAGATAAGGTATCGAGCCAGCCGGCACCGAACCCACTACTCGAGGCAGATACATCGGTTCCAGCGGAGCGATCTCGGCTCCGATGGAGCCGGAGCCACCGGAGGAGGCTTGGAAACTGAAGCCTGAGCCTTCGGTGGCTTAGAAGGTTTCCCAGACCCTGCTTTAGAGGGAGAACCTTCTGGCTTAAGTAAGCCACGGAGGATAAGTTTATTCCTCCTCTCCTGCAGGACTCTCTGGCTAAAAGAGTGACACAAAGCACAGGAGTCCTGCAGGTGCAAAGGCCCCAGGCAATAAACACAAGAAGTGTGACCGTCTGTCAGAGACATTTTCTGACAGCACGAGTCACACTTCTTGAAGCCTGAGACCTTGCCTTCCCTAGACATAACCTGGGAGGAAGAAAACACACACAAACCCCAACAAACACACAAAATTAATCCCCTACACAAACACACAGGAAGGGATTAACAACAGGGGTTTAGGCCTAACTAAAACTTTACACTAAAAGTTTAAAAAGGGTATAAAAGTTTTAAAAAACAAGGGAATAGGGTGGGCTGTAAAACTACTACAGACTATACTATGACTAAAAGGGAAAAATAAAACCCTAACTAAGCTTCTCTTTCTTTGACAAGAAATTCACTTACCTCTGCTGGTAAAGGAGACCTCTTTCGCTAAGCGGCAAACGAGATCTGAGGTAGTTCCGCCTTGCATCATGGGATATAGGGTTGCCTCGAGCTGGTAAAAGGAGTTCCTAAGCTAAAGCAAGTGCCGAGTCGGAGCCGAGGATCGGCTCCGAACCCATCCAGCAAGAATGAAGGCGAGATTGACAACTTAACATCCATGCTTCAGGGAAGGGGTGGGGCTGTGTGTTGGTAACATTCCTTGGGAAACTGTGTGACAACTAACATGGGCAGCCACGGCACATCCTCCATGGGCTGCTTAATAACCACTTAACAGCTAGAAGAACAGCAGCATTATACCACCTGCAACACCACATTGAACCAAGCTGCCATAAAAATTAGAAGCAACCACCATCAAAACTAAAACAGTTAGAGGGTTAAAAAAACAGAATGAACAATTAAGAAGGAAGGGAAATATCTGGAATGTAAACCACAGTTTGTAAATTCCTTTTTAACGTGTTAGGGAGAAGAGAAAAAAAGTAAATGTACATCTCCACAGATGCAGAAGTTGATTTAAATTTTTTACTACTGTAGCATAAATTGTATAAAAAGGCAGACTAAGTACTTAGTACAAAAAATATTAATACTGGCTTTCTGGGGACTACATTATTAATAAATTGTTAAAACCAAGCAACATGAATGTTACAAAAGCCACTGTATGAACATATAATAAATCATGCCTGAAATTTACACGGGTTGGAATAAGTATTTCTTCTGTATGCAAAAAAAAAAAAGCCTTCTTGCTATACAATATTCCCTAAAACTGACCACGCAACTGTTCCTATTTGGAGGAAGTAATGTAGTTGATTGACCACTTCACAATTTGTTTTGAATTCCCTGCCATCGCATGAGCTTTTAAAAACTACACAAAAAATATACTACATGCTCAACACTCTAGTGGCACCAATAATTTAAAGAAAAAGAGAACATGCACGTTGCATTTCCCTTTTTCACAAAGAAAGTAAATGACCTTGTTTGGTAGAATTTTATAACAAAATTCATTGAAGTCTACTTATTTTACATTGTCTCTGAGACAATAAGGTTATGTTTCCCATAATTTCTCTCTCTCTTTTTAAACACATTTCTGAGAAACATCTCACATTTCTACTGGAAGCAGGAAAAGTTACTGCCTGGAAGTAATGTAGCTGTATTTAAGCTCCCTTACTTCTGTGATGCCCTATGCCGCACTACCCATCACCTCATTCCTGAGCTAACTTGTGAAGCCTCTGATCAGTTCTGCTAACTTCTCATAGGTATATGGTAGTCAGAATTTATGCTAGTTAGATGTCCATATTTTTGGTTGATGTACACACTTTTCAAGGGCCTATGTTCCTATTTTCAGTGTCTGAAGGTTGAGAGGCATGTCCTTAAATTTTCTTCCTTTTTCTAGTTCCCACCACAGACACCTCTCTCTCTCTCTTTTTACATCCCCTTTACCTATGAGAAGTTAGCAGAACTGATCAGAGGTTTCACAAGTTAGCTCAGGAATGGGGTGAAGGGTAATGCTGCATAGGGCAGCACTAAAGTAAGGGAGTTAAATACAACTATATTACTTTCAGGCTTTCTTAAGACTGAAGTGGCCAGTTAGGATTTCTACCAAGAGAGTTACATTTTTTCATATAAAAAACTTCAGAACTGTTTATTTTACCATTTAGAACTTAAGAAATTAGGCACCCAAATGTTTCCCATCCAAGTATTACCTGCCTAGGCTTGAATGCTAACTTCACCAAACCTCTCAATGACATCAAGGGTCACACTTCTTCCACAAACACTGTCAAGAAGACATTAATGCCAAAAAAGCAAAGCCAGCACCAACACAGCATATACACTTTCTTTTATTATGGCCACACCAGATAAAATCAGACCGGTTTTGGCAACCAAGCCTTCTTCAGAGATAAAATACAAAGCGCAAGTCCCAATACTTATACCAGGATTAATTATCATCAATTAGGCAAACATTCACATTTAAAGCAACAAACATCATTAACCTCAGGACCATATCTATTACATATGATTATTTAACCCTGGGGAAAATAACCCCCCAAGTTTAATGACCCAACCCTTCTCCTTTCTATTTAATATAGCATGCCATCCCAATTTATTCATCCTATCCCCCCAAACTTTATCAATAACCATAAAATGGAATTTAGCATTGTAGTGTTTCAATGTATGTTTATACAAAGCATTTGACATAAGCTTAGTGCAAATGTCACTAAGATGTTCAGACATGTGTACACGTATAGACCTAGACGTCTGCCCAACATAGAAGGCATTACAAGAACATGTCAACAAATAGACCAGCCAATCTGACCCACAATTAGCAAAAAATCTCATATCATAGACCTTACTGGTGTTCTTACTAGAAAATGGTTTGGTTTTTAACATATATTTACAGGATGAACAATGTCCACATGGGTATACACCAAAACCTTTTTCACCAGTCAGAGTACCCTGATATTCACTATTTTGATCTTTATTTACCACGTTTATAGTGATTAAAGTGGGAAGCTAAGGCACACCCTCTTCTGCAGGAAAAATGACATCTAGGCAAAAGTAACCCAGACAATTCCTCACTAGCTAACAAAATGTTCCAATTTTTATCTATGACTTCCCTAATTACATTAATATTTCGGCCATATGTGGTAACGAATGTAATGGCATCCACATCATCCTGCTTATGATGATATATGAGGGTATCCGACCTGTTTTTGCCAGCTACCCATTTCTTGGCTGACCTGATGTTATTAGGGTGGTACCCCCTAGCCAAAAATCTTTCAGTAAGATCATCCTCAAAATATCAATAGACATCTGGAGACGAACAAATTCTTTTTACTCTCAAAAATTGGGACTTAGGTATATTGTCTATACAATGGTGGGGATGCAAACTTGTAGCAAATAAATTATTATATTGTGGATACTTACGATATATTTTGGATGCCAAAGTATTGTCACTATCCCTTGTGACTGTCACATCCAAAAAATTAATCTGTTCTGCATCCACATTCAGGGTGAATTCTATCCCCCCATTTGTTTTTGTTCAAATATTGAACAAATTCAGACAAATAATCTGCCCCACCCCACCACACTAACCAACAATTGTCTAAAAATCTTCTCCAGATGTCTATCTCAGACAAATACATATTATGCAAACTGTCATAAATAAGCAGATCCTCCAAGTAGCCCATGAACAAATCAGCATAAATGGGGACAAAAGATGCCCCCATTGCTGTTCCCTGAATCTGCCAAACGCAGTCACCATGAAAAAATATAACATTCTTGGTCAACACATGCTCCACCATGCATAATAATAGGGTATTAAAACCCGGGGGATAGATGTCTACTTTATCCAACCAATATTTAACAGCTTCTAGTCCAGCCCAATGTGGAATGCTTGTGTACAATGCTGTTACATCTAATGTGCATAGTAGCCAATGTGTCTCCAACTGGGAATTTTCAATAATATTCAGAAACTCTGTAGTATCTTGAATTCTAGCTCTGACTAATTTTAACAAAGGCTGCAAATGTTCAGTTAGAAATGCTGATAAGGGCTCTGTCAAAGAGCCAATGCCAGACACTATTGCCCTACCAGGTGGTTTATTCAGGTTTTTATGAATCTTGGGCAATAAGTAAAGGATCTGCTGCTGAGGCTCATCCACTAAAAACTTAGCTAGCACAGCCAAAGATAACCATGAGGCCTTTTACAGCTGGCCTAAAATATAGGACCCAAGCATATACAGAACTAGTGACCAACGGTATCCCACACACTGACCCCACAGAGATAGCAAGCCTGCCAGTGGATAGGTTTGGTGAAAATTTCACCCCCATCCCTTCTAAATCTATCACAATCCTTGCTCAAACCCCCCCCCCCCGCCCTACATATCTAAAGAACAGGTCATCAAAACCTTCTCTAAAGTAAAAAAAAAAAAAAAAACAGCCTCTGTGGGACCAGACGGCATCCCTGGCTGTCTTCAAAACAGGCTAAAACATGAACTTGCATCACCATAAAGTACCCATTTATTTTATTTTATTTATTTTTACTTCACATTTGTTTCTAACTGAGCACATGCCCATTTTCAGTAGAGACCCAAGGAGAAAAGCTCCGAAAGTAAAATCTTGACATAAGGAAACTTAGATTAGAGTATTAATTAGTTAAAAAAAATTGCAGTAAAAATTACAGCATGAATGTAAACATATAGTGATATCATAGAAATGCATGGAGATGCATATAATTTGAGGACAAGTACAAGGAGAAGTATGCAAGATGCAGTGAAGAATTTTTGAGATTGAGTAAACTTAGCAAAGAAAAAAGAAACATATGAGGAAGAGAGTGGTCAAGTAGGATCCTGACAGGAGCAGATCCAGTTTTTCTGGAAGAAGTGTTTTAGCTCTTTTTTGAAGCGGTTTGTGTGGTGTTTCTTAAGTTAGAGGGGAGGTTGTTCCAGATTTTAGTTATGGATAATCTATATAGGAGATTGCCTGAGTTGATTCTGGGTGTACGTGTCTCTAGAAAAAGTTTCTCTGAAATGCGGAAGGGATGAGGGGGAAACAGTAGGTAACTAGATGGATAAGAGAGGGACAACCAGTGGGTTTTAGAATTAGGTGGATTAAAGGTAGTTGGGATACTTTAAGATGGTGAGAGAATTCAAGCCATTGTAGTTTGTGGAGAGCTATACAATGGTGGGTAGGATAAGTAAAGTTGACTGCAAATTTGACAATTTTATTATGGGTTTGTTCTAGCTTGGAAAGTAGACTGGATTGAAGGTTGGTGAGGACTGGTGAACCATAGAGGAGGGTTGGAAGGAGATGAGCTTGGGCCAGGGTGTGTCTAGAATCAGCAGAGAGGAATTTTGAGTTGCATAGTCCAACATTAGGCTTTCTTCCTGTGAAATGGAGAACAGCAACAGTTATCTCTTTCCACAAAGTTGGCCCAGCAACAGACCTGGGGAATTACAAACCCATAAGCCTGATCAGCCTCATCTGTAAGGCCATGGAACATATCATTATGGACCTCATAAATAAAGACACAGGCAGCCTCCAAACCCTGGATGCTACCCAATTCGGCTTCATCAAGGGCAGATCCTGCCTGTTAAATCTTGGGAGTTTTTTGAAATTGTGACCAGTGCCACTGGTCAAGGCAAATCTGTGCACACTACATACTTCAAACTTGGCAAAGGCTTTCAACATAATCCCACACTCAGGCAAATACCAATAAACTTAGCAAACTGAATGTAAACCCTTTTGTTGTAAGATGGGTTGCTAACTGGCTCATAAACTAGACACACACTACCAAAGTGGGCGACTCCACATCAACCAGCAGACATGTAACCAGCAGGGTGCCACAGGGGTCAGTGCTGGGTCCCCTACTGTTTGGTATATACTTCTCAGAAGTTCAGGTCAAAACTAAGGGGTTGTAGCTGACCAAGTTTGCAGATGACTGCAAATAGGGTGCAATTACTTAATACCCAAATGATATCAGTATACTCCAGGAGGGTCTTACGCAGACCAGTGACTGGTGTCTTAGTCACGGTCTCAAACTGAATGCAAAGAAATGCATCATCATTCCCTTCGGCACAAACCATGTCCCTTCACACTATCAAATCAACACCACCACCCTAAGTACCCATGAAGTGGTAATGGACTTAGGTTCACAAGTTGACTGCCACCTTAACTTCGACCACCATTTGTCTACTGTAGTACGGAAGGCTTTCTACACAGCACACTTGATCAGTAAAGGCATCACCTTGAGCGCAAAAGAGGTTATAATGCTTCTATACTTGGCACTAATCTGGCCCATAACGGAGTATAATGCCCTGTTCGGCATGTACTGTACAAAGCACACGCAACAATTGGAGAAATCTCAAAGAAGATCAAGGCACTCCAACACCTGCCATGCACAGACCAACTAAAGTCAGTGTCACTTTACCTTGCATCATACAGACTTCGTAGGGACACATATGCCTGGCTTACAGAGAAATCTGAGACCCAAACCTAATTAACTTGCTGCATATCTGTAAATCAAATGGGACTAGGGCCACCCATTCCAGGGACCTAAATATGGCCTGCGATAGGACATGCTGGAGGGACAGATTAATCTCCCAGCAACTGCCACATCTTTGGAATAGGCTACCTATTCATGTGAAACAGAGCACCTCTATGAAACTGTTCAAAAGGAACCTGGACGAGTGGATGGAGCACCATAGATTCTTACCAGGAATAGCACCAACATCTCTCATGGACATAAGCAGTCATTACTAAATACAATCTTTGGTATTAACTAACATTTCTATTGCATTACATTGGGATGAAATGGCTAGGCTTGAAATGATCTTTGGGTTGATAGCCTAGTAAATCTCCTGTGATCCTACAAAACTGGGGTGGAGGGGTGGACAATGGCTCATTTTACTTAGAGCTTTACACATATGTAAGGGTTTCTAAAAACCTCCCAACATTGTGTGAGTGTACAAAAGATAGCTAAGATATATATACTGGGATTCGTATCACTTCACTGAAAGACCATTTCACTGTCACCAAATCACCTAAAGTACATTTCACTGATAGTTAATTTCACCTAAAGCTCATTTCACTGACAAGTAGTACTCTAAGGCAAGTCAAAGGTATATATCCTTTTCCCTACTGTAGTGCGATCCTGGTGTTAGTATATATATGTATATATATATATATATATATATATATATATATATATATATGTATATATGTATATATATATATATATATATATATATATATATATATATATATATGGTTACGGGGGTGTGGGGGTCGTAGCCCCCCACTTAATTTGGTTTTTCTGTTGTCTAGTTTTGCTTTGCATTATTTGGTAAAACCAAACTAGATGGGGGGGTGGGGCATAGCCCCCCCCCAACTATATATACTAACACCAGGATCGCACTACAGTGGGGAAAAGGACATATACCTTTGACTTGCCTTGGAGTACTACTTGTCAGTGAAATTAGTTTTTTAGTTGAAATGAACTTTAGGTGATTTGGTCTCAGTGAAATGGTCTTTCAGTGAAGTGATACGAATCCATATACAGAGACACACTAAGTGAATCCTTTGTATAGATGTTTTAAACGCAGTGAAGAATTACTGACTCAGAAAATGTTCAACACCAGCATAAAAATGTTATATAACCAGCTGTACTTCTGGATGTGCATAAATTGCTTCTTAATATACTGGTTGATCATTTGTGCAGTGTGTGTGTTTAGTGGAAGTAAAGTATGCTAGGAAAGATTCCAAATGACATCAAAACATCATGACAGCAACCTTAAAGCTTTTGTAAAGTTCTAACAGGTCACATACTCATGAAGACTGTTCATCGAGCACTGCACCCTAACTTCCGTAAGAAGGCATCATCTGCCAAAACTAACATATTTTAGTTGCAAAAGAACTAAAATGATGCCATGTTGCAGAATGTTGGCAGCACATCAACATTTAAAAGACCAAATATATCAGGTTCCGTCCACTCAGACCCTTTCTTATTACCTACTTGTCAAAACATCAGATACCATTCTCTACTCAAACATTCTTTTATTCCCAGAAGTTCAAGAAATTATATTTTTATCAGCTGTCAGTTTTAGAAAAAAGCAAAAAATCAAAACTTTTGTGCAGATTGTAGGGAGCTTTTCTGTTTAACTGCTTAGTAATTTTCTTGGATTAAGGGGATCTGTAACAAGCAAGATGCTTTCAGATTTCTAAAGGGTTGATGCTTCTACACATATGCATGTTATAATGCCTCAACTGTAGAGAGAAATAAATACACAACTTACCCAATAAGTGATTCTACATTCTGAAGAGAAGCTTTGCCCACTAACTCAACAGGCAGCAATCTATTTTAACTGTGGACAAGTTAAGAAAAATAATGGTACAAGGTCCAAACCTGAAGTTTACATTCATCCCATACCTCAACCCACTCATCTTGTGCCTCTTTCCCACAGCATTCACCTTTACTAGAGGAAGAAAAAAAAAAGTATGTTAATTTTTGGAGCCTCTGGCAGCAAACCTAGTCCTTGGTGGTAAGGAAGACCACTGCTTCGGTTCCAACTTCTTCCTGGTGACAAAGCTATCATGGGAGAGAAGACATGTTTTGAATCCTAGTACACTAAACAAAAATCTTACAGTGGATACTAGCTATATAGAATATCTTTTTTTCCCTGCACACCGGGGAAACTCGCTAACTCAAGATCTAAAATACACACATTTTCAAACAGCTGTCAATTCCCCCTACAAATTACCTCCAGTACAGCATTTCCCTTATGGTATCTCTCGCTCTTAATTTCTCCAAGTCTTTCGGGTTTTGAATACCACGACAGGAATGAACTCTATTCCTAAGTCAAAGTACGATTAAAGTTCAAGAAATTAATATTGTTTCAATGTTTGATGTTAGTCAGAAGATCTCTTTGCAGCACATGCAATGTGCCCAGTAATGGCTCCTTCTGCAATTCATATGGAGTTAAATATATTGGTAACATATCTAAGTATGATTGTAAATTCTTTTTTATAAGACCCACTGCTTCTACTACTACTACTGGAACTGTCTGGGTATACCTCTTCCACACTGCCCTCGTTTCTGCCTGCAAATCCTGGTATTTTATGATGGTGTCTCTCGCTGTACATAAGACACTGTAGTCACTGGGAGTAGCAATATCAATAAGTGCTACTTTTGTCTTCTTTTCATGGACTATTATATCTGGTTTCTCACATCTATTTTTTGAACTGTTTGTAATGGATGATCCCATGTGATATAAACTTCAGCACTTTTCTATGATGCTTTAGCTCATGTTTCCAGTGATTTTCAGCTACCTCAGTATTATAATGTTTGCACAATCCCCAATGCAACAGTCTTGTCACATTATTATGCCTTTTGGTATACAGCCCTTCTGTCAATAGTACATCACAACCAGCAAAAATATGTGCGACTGTTTCCAATCCTGTTATACAAAACCTACGTTTGTCTGTTTCTCCCAAATATTCAATAGACTTTGTAAACCGTGTGTGTAGACCACTATATTGGACCACCAATATTAACCTTTCATCTTTTGGTTTAAATTCACCTCTCCTTAGCCATTTCTGCACTCGATCCTCATCAACACGAGGTTGTTTCAAGGGATTTCTATACTTGCAACTATATTTATGCATTTTCAACATTTCTTGCCCTCTCATTTGACCCTTCACACCTTATATTCTTTCGTTTTTTTAACACATTCAGTTGCTGCCTGATTTTTTTATCTACTTCTGGTTTGGATTTTCATTTCCACTCAATGCTGATATGCTTCTGCTAAACTAAGCAGGGAAGTCATTTTAGACTTACTCTCCTCATGTTTCAAAACTTTCACTACGTTTGGGTCGTGTGAGGTCAGCAGATATATATGCAGCCCCACGACTTCAGATCTACATGTAATCAATTTCAGAGAGACCCATACCTCCTTCAGAATGGGGAATATATAGTCCTGGTATGAACTGATTTTTATACATCATTTGATGAGCATGAAGCATCCTTCTTGTTTTCCTGTCTAACCTATCCAACACCTTTTGGGGGCCATCACTCCAAAAAGTACAGTTGTGTACACTTACCATAAATGTAGATGTTCGAGTGTATTCACTGTTGCAGTCATTACACTTGGGTAATCTGCTTGCAGGTTGCCCTCAGTCAGCCTGATTAACAAAGTCTTGGGTCCTGCGTCAGTTGCTGTCCCATCTTCCATGACGTCAGGTCATCAGGGGTATAAAAACATGCAGCCAATGCCATTACATCAGTTTTTCTTGCCCCAGATGTCAGGTGCCCCCCTAATGGGGAACAATTAAACATAAAAACACAAAGGTATACCTCCAACAAAAAAGCAAATACACTAAAAAGGCTTTTAAGCATTGTAAAGGAAGTAGAGGTATGGCCAAAAGAAGTTAGGGGACAGGAGGGAGGGAGGGTAACCGTGACTGCAACAGTGAATACATGCGAACATCTACATTTATGTTAAGTGTACACAACTGTAATATGTTCTTCGTGTTTCACTGTTGCAGTCATTACATTTGGGTAGACTCCCAAAGCTATGGTTGGGAGGAGGAGTTTAGATAGTATTAGGGCTAGCTATAAGGCCCTGCAAGACTGCAGTAGCAAAGCCAGCTCTGGATTTAGAGAAAATTGGCAAATGATAATGCTTGGTGAAAGTATGTACAGAACTCCAGGTAGCAGCTTCTAGGATGTCCCTGGTAGAAACACCTCTGAGAATGGCTGTAGAAGTAGATGCAGTCCTGGTGGAGTGGGGTCTGATCCCCTGGGGGACAGGTTTTCCATGGTGATTATAGCAGAAATGAATGCAATGGCTTATCCATTTAGAAATGGTTTGTTTTGAAATAGCGTTCCCCTCTGCCCCTGCAGCAAATGCTACCAGCAGTTGTTCAGATTTTCTTTGAGGTTTAGTCCTGTACAAGTAGAATCTAAGTTGTCTGTGCACATCCAAGGAAAGCAGAATCCGTTCCCCTTTGTTCTTTGGATTGGGAAAGAAGGTTGGCAAATGAATGGACTGATTAAGAGCCACACCTGATACCACCTTGGGCATGAAGGATGGATTGGTTCTGAGTGACACCCTGTCCGCATGAAACATGATGAAAGGCTCCATTGCCATAAGGGACTGTAATTCAGATACCCTTCCAGCTGAAGTGATTGCTAAAAGGAAAGCTGTTTTCCAAGAAATAAATTTTAAGTCTGCAGTAGCAGCTGCCTCGAAAGGAGGTAGACTGAGTTTCTCCAATACAAAGTTAAGGTCCCAGGCTGGGGTTGGAGCTCTCCTGGGTGGTCTCAAATTTTTGGCCCCTCTGAGGTACTGCTTGAGCAGTGGATGAGAGAAGAGGGGAGGTTCTGTGTTATAATGAGCTGAAATGTTTGAGGCATGGATTTTAATGGAGGAAAAAGACAGGCCCTTGTGAAGCATCTCGGTTAAGTATTGTAAAATCTGAGGTAAATTGGGCACTGCTGTGCTCATCCCTTGAGACTGGTTCCAGGCACAGAATCTTTTCCATTTTTCAGCATAAGATTTTCTAGTACTAGGCCACCTTGCTTCTAAGATGACATCCATCACAGGTTTGCTGAGGGATGGTAAGGGAGAGTTTAAGTAATTAGCCAGGCTGCAAGGTTCAGTGTTAGAAGTTGAGGGTACAGAAAATGGTTCTCCTGCTGAGACAGCAGGGAAGGAGTCTGAGGCAGGTGCCATGGAGATAACCGTGACGCATTGTGCAGGAGGGGGTACCGGTGTTGACGCGGCCAGTCTGGAGCTATCAAAATCATCCTTGGTTTGTCCTGTTTGACTTTTAGTAGTACTTTGGAGAGCAGAGGCAGCGGGGGGGAAGGCATAGACTGATAGGGTTTTCCAGCTGAACGAAAGAGCATCCATTTTCCAGGCTTATTTGTGGGGAGTCCTTGTGCAAAATTTGTCCAATTGGTAGTTCTGGGGGGAGGCAAACAGGTCTATATATCTGGCCTCCCCCATTCGCTTGTCAACATGTTGAAAATCCTTGGTTCCAGTTTCCACTTGTGTGGGTCCATGAAGTTTCTGCTTAGTCCGTCTGCCAGTGTATTTAATTTTCCTGGCAGGAACTGAGCTTGTAGGTGCACTTGGTAGCTCAAGGCTGTGTTCCACAATGCCATGGCTAGTCTGCAAAGGGGGTAAGAATGTGTACCCCCCTGCTTATGTACCACATAACCGTGGTGTTGTCTATCTTTACCATTAGTTGTCCTGGAAGAATGTAGTCCTTGAAAGCTGTCAGAGCACTCTGTACAGCTAACATTTCTTTTTGATTGATATGCAGGTGCATTTGACTTGGGTTCCATTTGCCCTGAATGCACTTCCCTGCCAGGTGAGCCCCCCCCCATGCATAGTCTGATGCATCTGTTGTTAGGGTCTGGGCGGCATGGGGTGGTGTGAAAGGAAGTCCCTTGTTTTGGTGGCAGGCCTCTGCTCACCAAAGGAACTCTAGGCGTAGGCAAGGTATGATTGGAATCATTGTTTCTAGGCTGTGAGAATGTTGACTCCTTAGGCTTTTTAGATACCACTGTAGTTTCCTCATATGTAGTCTTGCATATGGAATTAGAAGAATGCAGGAGGCCATGAACCCCAAGGCTTGCAGTATTTGTCTTGCAGATATAGCAGGGTTTTTGTGGCCACTTGTTTGAAATAGGTTGTCAAATGAATTTGCTTTTCTGGCATGAGGTAAGCCATCTGGGAAGTTGTATTCAAGCTTGCTCCCAGGAATGTTATTTGTTGACAGGGTACCAACTGTGATTTCTTTTCGTTTATGGTGTACCCCAGACAAGTTAGAACCCTTTTTAAAAATGCCAGATGATTGAAAAGTATGTTCTGGCTTTCTGCCTGAATTAGACAATCGTCCAGGTATGGGTATATTTGAATACTTCTTTGCCTGCAAAATGCAACAACTGGAGCTAGGCACTTTGTGAATACCCTGGGCGCAGTAGATAAGCAAAAGAGCAGTGCAGAGAACTGATGGTGTGTGTAAGCCTGCTTTGAAGCAGAGGTATCTTCTGCAAGATTCCTTTATTGGGATGTGCAGGTATGCTTCTTTTAAATCTAGTGTTGCCAACCAGGCGTCTTTGCCTAGCACAGGAAGTAATTGGTGAAGAGTCAGCATCTTGAATTTTGGAATCTCCAGAAAGGTGTTTAGAGTAGACAGGTCCAGGATTGGACGCCATGATTTTTCTTTTCTGGGTACCAGGAAAAGTCTGGAGTAGAAACTTTGTCCCTTTTCCTCTTCCGGTACCAGTTGAATAGCCCCCATGCTTGAGAGAAAGTACTTCTTTTTGAGCCTCTGCCCACTGATTTGAGGGTAGGTCTGGCCACCCACTTGGTGTTGGCAACGTGTGGAAGTGAAATCTGTATCCCTGGGACAGTACATTTAAAACCCATTTGTCCTGGGTAATGAGTTCCCAGTTCTTTGCATGAAGAGCAATCTTTCCCCCCAAAAGGGCAGTCAGAAGATAAGTGCTTGGAGATTTTAAAAGGAAGTGAATGAGACAGTTTACCATAGGGGGTGTCTTATTATTCACAGACTTGGAAGTGGAGGCCCCCCACTGCTTAGTTCTGTGAGTCCCCTGGGACTGAAACCTGGGATTTTTGCTGTGTGTGGGTTTGGCTTGAGAAGACCTGGAAAGGACCAATTCTTAGACGGCCAGTGCCTACTAAATCTAGGAAGCTGAACTTATAAAAAAAAAAATCTAACAGTTTGCATAGATTTAGCTTTATCTTCTTTTTAAGAACTTCTGCAGCCTTGTTGCCAAACAGGCAGTCCTGATTTAGAGGAACATCCAGCAATTTAGCTTTAACATGATCAGGCAAAGATTGCTCCTTAAGCCAAGCATGCCTTCTAAGCACAGTCCCAGTAACAGCAGCACTGCAAGAGGCCTCTAAAGAATCAAAACCACAATGCAAAGTATGTTTTCCAACTTGTTCAGCAGAATGCATTAAATCCTGTAAGTCTTTATTTTCCACACAGTCAGGAATCAACATAATTTCTGCTTAAGCAGTCCAATAACATGTTGCTGACATTTTAACATATGAAATTGGCAGTTTAAAGCTCTAATTGCCAAGGTTGCTGAAGTATAAACCTTTTTACCCCATCCATCCAACGCCCTAGAGTCTCTATCAGAAGGGGTAGGATTTTTAGCAGTAGAAGCCTTAATGCCCTTGGGCCCCTGTGAAATAGTCTCTGGATCTGCAATAGGATTTTTGAAAAGGAACTTGTGGGACTCAGGGACCCTGTAGTATCTGTCAGGTTTACTGGGAGCAGGAGGCAGGGAATCAGGGGCCAAACTGGATTCCAAGAAAGCATCATCAACAATGTCTAGTACAGGAGGAATAGCCAAAGGCCTATGCTGAGGTAGGAGAAGGAAATCCCTAAGCCTCTTTTTTGAATCAGAAAATTCCTGGCTTTCCCAGTGAAAATGCTCCCTTAAAGTATGCAAGGTTTCCCCAAAAGAAAAATCCTCAGGAGGGGAAGCAGAGGGAATAGAGTCCTCCACATCAGAATCCTCATAAGTAGGTAAGGACAAATCCAGGTCATCAGAAGAGTCAGAAAAACAGAATCCTGATCAGAAGAATCATAATCAAGCTCAGCTCTAAGCCTCTTAGAGGGTGGGGGTTGGCTACCCACGATTAGAGTTATTAGATCTTCAGCCATTTTTATCATTTGTTTTTTAGGCATAGAGGCCTGAGTATGTGGCCTGGGCGTTGGTTTTTAAACATGGATCGAGATTTAGGCCTTAGTAATGAAGGAGGCGTTGATTTAATATGCAAGTCCATAGGCCTGAATGCACCCTAAACATTTGGTGCCTGCACAGCGGCTCCGGACCCATCCAAGGTAGAGACATCCGCGGGTTCCATAGGTGAAGTATCTCACGGCATACCGGACCACGAATGGGTCTCAGTAGAGGCCTGCGAATCAGAAGTAGTGGGTATCAGGGGCTGCAAAAGCGCCTCACTGAGTACCGGTGAACTGGCAACTGGCTTAGGAGAAGTGTCATCGGCAGTTTTGGACCTCGGCGGCCTGTCTCTGTCTTTATCTTTGCATTTTTCTGAATCCCTGCAGTCGGATGGCTAACTGACGACATTCCTGGAGAATTAAACCGAGAACCGAAATATTTAGAGGCAAAAATATACCGACGACGGATAGTGCGCCGATTAATAAAGCACAAAACCGACAACAAGGTACGTCGTGGTGAGGGTCTAGGGAAGGAATACAGTACGAATGAAAATCTTTATGAGGTATTTGCTTTCCACAAGAAATGCAGTTATTAACTTTTACTGACATCGGTAAGGAGCAAGAAAAAGTTTCCCCAATGGGGTACTTAGCTTTTAGTGGAAGACTTTGGTTCTGAAACTCGAAAACGAAAATTTCAGGAGTCGGCCGACCGGCACTTGCGAACTGCTTCTGCTTCGGGCACCGCACGGTAAGAAAGACTGATGTAATGGCATCTGCTGCATGTTTTACACCCCTGATGACCTGACGTCATGGAAGAAGGGACAGAAACCGACGCAGGACCCAAGACTTTGTTAATCAGGCCCATTGAGGGCAACTTGCAAGCAGATTACCCAAATGTAATGACTGCAACAGTGAAACACGAAGAACATCTGTAAGTTAGGACAGGAAGAGCAAATTGGTTTATAGCTTGAACTTTGTTCCTAGATATCAACGCTGTTTTCAGTATTAATTTTCATCTTCTAAAATATTCCTTAGAGTTTTATTCGGATTTGTTCAAGCTTTATTGTTGATCCTTCATCAATTTCCAAATATTTATACACACCCTCTTGTTCAAGTTCTTTTACATCACATTCCTGCCCCAAACTGTTTTCTACGTGCTGCAGCTTTTCTGCTTTAAAAATTGCTTTTGCACGTTCATCAAGAGCAAATGACATTCTTATATCATCTGAAAAAGTTTTTTGACCACTTGCAGTTGTACCTTAAGTTCCTTATCTGACAAACTATACTTTAAATCATCTACAAAAAGAAGATGAGACGTCTTTACACTTTGTTGTTTTCTGGGAGCCAAATTGTAGCCATGACCCAACCTGTTAAGTAAGTAGACAACTTAACGGGTTAAGGGTAAGACAAAAGAGCAGCAGTGACAGTCACCCTGGAATATCCCCCTTTGAAATTTTTATCCTTGGAATAATAATTTGTGGTTTATCATGGCTTAACTGCAAAAAGTGATTTGCCACTGTTTCATGGTTGCTGTAATGTGATCGATCAGTGTAGAATGTATCTTATACATTTTAAGCACTCATCCATGAATGTGAGATACTGTAAAATGCTTTTTTGTAGTCTATTCATGCCATACTTAGATTCTTCTCCTTTTTACAGTTCTCCGTTATGATTTTATTTAAAAACAAATGATCCTTTACTCCACATGACTTTTTTTTTTTTTTTATTACCCTTTTGTTCTGTTGCCATGACTGAGTTTTCTTCTAAATGACTATAAACTCTGTCGGCATCAAATTCCAGTGTATAGTTTATATGTTGTCGGAAGGCAAGTTAATGATCTATAGCTTTTAGGACAGCTTACAGGTTCACTCTTAAGTAGGAGTATTGTTTTTCCTGTTGTTAATTAGGCTGGTGTCTGTTCAGGGTGTGCAAATAAATAGTTCTTACTCATTGCTAAATCTTCATGTAAAGATGTTAATACTTTTAGCCAAAAGTTAGGTCCTGCATCTGGGCCAGGGCTTTTCCAATTAGGTGCTTTTCTTAACTTTGTTTCAATCTCTCTGGCCGTTACTTCCTCCTATTTCATATCCTGTACATTTAAACGTCTTACTCTTTCTTTTACTTCTTCTATCCATTATGGTACTACTAGTTTAGGCCCATGCCCTACAAGACAGCTGCAGCTCCAAAACAGTTCACAAAATGCGTAATAAGAGTGGGCAGTGCACCTTCACACACACGGATGAAGAATATTACCATACATAAATGACTGGATTTTGTATCAACCACTACAGAGCAACTGCCCTGCCACTAATAGAGATGCTGAGTCATTCTTGTATAGAAAATTAACATTGATAGAATCTTGGCTGATAGAACTTTGGGGTCTCATTTCACTTAAGCAGATACTGATAGCCCAATACAGACAGGTCCACAGTATACAGGGATGAAACTCTATGACCTAGGCAGTCCAAATTCTTCCATAAATATTTTATGTCTGTAAAATGTTCTCACCCATCTACTTGTCAAAAGAGTGTCATTTACTGCTTACTCTCAGCTGCACACCTTATTTGCTTGTATATACTTTTGGTAATCCATTACTATTAAGTCCTGATATACTCTAATTGCACACTCTTGCCAGCCTGGAATTGTTCTAATTTTATGTACTCTTTGTTGGTTGGTTGGTTGCATTATCAAGCTATTATTGCTTGTATCTTCTTCATGCAATTGTTTCCTTTTTTATCATTATTTTATACATGGTGGTTGGATAGCCCACTCCGAGTCTGAAAATGGCTCACTGGGCTCAGTGCTCTACCATGGTTAACAAATCAATTATCAAATGAATAAATAAGTACATTTTATAGATATAATGAAATTATAGAAAAATCCACTACCTGCTGAGAAAACAGAGCTTTTTTCCATTTCAAAACAAACTGCTAATTTTATGGAAAACAATCAGAGGTCACTTCAAAATACTAATGTCAGCAAATAACCCACGATCAAATCATAAAACTTAAAAGAAAATGAATAAAAAAATCCATCAAATCATTCCTATTGCTAAAGCAAAAGTGATCAAGATTGATCAATAAAACCACTGTTCTCCATCAAGAATGGCAGTCTCCTAAGGGGAAATCTGTAACAATTCAGGGCCCTCTAGTTTTTTCTTTAACACAGCACAGCACTGCATGCAACAGACTAAGCACTTCTGTCCTTCCTAAAGTGTAATTCAAATGCTGAGAATTGCAATGGACAGTTCCTGGTTACTGACAAAGTCTCAGCTGTTAATATCCAACATCCATGTTTACACATTTAAACTGCACCAGACGGCAAAAGTAGCAGAAGCTCATATTTGCCAAATTGCCACAGAGTGATTAACTCAAAACTGATAGCATGGAAACGGACGACAATTTTGTAGTAACTTTGAACAGGGAATGATGTAACAAAACCAATGACTATACCTCCAAATTCCACTAAGTAGCAAGCTGTTAGTAACTTGTACCAACCTTGAATAGTTAATAACCTTACCGTACAACTGACTTAACAGCAACAAAACCAGAAACATGTTATCAATGCAGTCATGGTGTGTTTGCTGCCATACTTGCTTTGTTTACTTACCCACTCAACTTTCACATTCCCAGTGCTGCTGTTTTAATTATTCCCAGCATCAACATCATGTTGGTGTGTCCATGATGCAGAAATTATGTACTTCACACCTGACTAACTGCTCCTTCTCCCTTGTTGTTAGGTGTGTTCCAGCCACCCTCAAGCTTGTTACTCCCCTTGTTTGACATGCTCCAGCCACCCTCAAGCTTGTTAACTCCCCTCACCCACTTACATTTTCTTATTAACAAAGGTCACAGGCTCTAATGACATCATGTCCAATATCGGTGATGCCATAAGGAAAGCGTCACAGACAGAAAACATGATGCCTCGCAATGGGGTCATTCAGAATTTTATGGCACCCCATTATTTTAGGGATAAAATTGGTATTTTCCAGCAAATACTTGGACAATTGAGCAGTACGGTCTGAAGCTAAAATAGTTCATCAAACAGATGAACAAACAGCCTATGCTGTTCATGGGAAAGATGGCAAAATGTACAAAACAAATCACAGACATGTCTATAAGACATATAAGACAAATACATTAAATTTCCAAGAACCACCAGAAATATCACAAACACCGTCACTGGAAAAGAAAGACTATGAAAATTAATACAATTAACAATTGCACAGTCAGACTCTTCTAACTGATGTAAATCTGAAAACATAGGCCTTAAGAATCATTACATTTTTTTTTCACTTAAACAAGCTGGCAGCATTTTTTTTCATTTGAAAAGTAATCTTTGAATGAACTTGTATTTGAAATAACAGCATACCTGAATATGTGAAACCAAAAAGCATAACAATTAAAATCACAAAGGACTCACTACCTCTCTATTATCCCACCCCCCCCAAGCTCTGTGATGAGTACTATGAGGACACATGCTGCTTCATCCTGAGCAGTGGTGTGCAACAGCATCAAGGTTAGACATGTGCTACTTTTGTTCTTTTTGTGCATGCTCACCAAAATGTGGGCTACTCTCCCACCTTTTGCATACACTGTGGGATACTGGGAAGCCCATCAACTTCTACTAGTGGACTTCTGTACAGTAAGGCCCAACAGCCCACAGAATACTGCACTGTGTCCCCCCCCCCTTCACAGCCAGGTGGGGGGTAACTCACGGTTTCTTTCCAATGGCCTTCAGGATCCCCAAGGGCACTCCCAAACTCAAACTACCAGCTGTGTGGTCAGACTTCCTTCACCAAGGGAAAGCTCCCCCCAAATGGTCGTATACAATGAATATACACTCATATAATTCTTGCCTGTTCAGATTTTCATTCATCTCCATCATTTCCTTCCTACATCAAAACAACTGTCACTTGCCACTCCGGTGGCATAGAGGGATAAGGTCCTATTACCCAGTTGACCTTGGTTCAATTAGTGGCTTGAGCACATGTTTCAGCAGCAGGGGGATGGGTGCTACCATGCCAGAGTGGGTGGGCAGACCTATGTGCGTCTCATATGTTGATCCTTGGGGGAATGGGGGACAGCAAACTAGTAGGTGTGGCTATAAGAGGGTACTAGGGTGGAGACATGGCTATATGACGCGCAAGTGGAGCAATATGCCTCACAACTCCACTGCACAACAGCTCATTAGGCATAGCACTAGGTCAGCAAGGGAGGGCGAAAAACAGATTGGTGATAATAGCACCCCTCCCAATGGATGCAAAGACATGCCGAGCCCCTGGATATGCAAGTTTCCATGACCAGCCCCAGCAATACTAGAACATGTCTTGGGGGGAGGCAAGGAGATAGGTAGCACACCGGTGTGGACAGGGTATTGGGGTGCCATGCCAGTATCAATGAAGGAAAACAAGGTCAACAAAAGAAATATCTGTCACTTCAGACTTATTCTGCTCTACGTACTGCTTCCACCTTCTGTGCCAAAGAGGTGGACCCATCATCTTCTTCTGGTAGGAAAGCAATAGACATTACTGCCACTTAAAAATAAAAACTGAAGTAAATGAAAAGAAAAATGTCTCTCTATTTAAAATATTAAATGTGCCTGCTTATCAGACTTCATATGCATGGTGTGTACCTATAATCCTCATAATCCCCATCCAGTTCAATATGTTGTGTTCAAAAAATGTTGAATTAGTACATAATCTTAATTCAGATCACTTTAACAATGATTTTGCAATATTTAATTCCTCACAGATTCAAATAAGGTACACTACAGGGCACTACACCATAATTCAATGGAAAGTAGAAAGTACTACTGCAAATTTATTTGGAACAAAATCCAGTGGTGGTTGATGGCTATAATCCCACAATTATACAAGCTAGCAGTAGATAACAATGTAGTGTGTTCAACTAGGCGTTATAAGCCGTAAGTATTTTTCACACTTTCTTTGCTCCTAAGATGATCTCATGTCTCTCATGTTAATAAATCCACTGAAACCTTCAGCCACTACATCTCCATTGGCAAGTTGCCCAAGTACCTACAATACCTTTCAGTAATCTTTTTTTTTTTTTTTTACAGTTATTCCAAGCTTTTCTCATCCAGAATCACAGGCTGATGGGTTGTGTCAGTGAATATCATCTGCAATGATGCTTTCATTATCCTTACTTGTACATGGATGATAATCTCTGCATATACCCCCACTGACCAATTGTATAACTGAACCAGGGTTGCTACTGCAGCAGAAGAAAACCCAGCTGTACCACCAGTGGGGTGGCCTGCTCACAGGACTTCTGATACAGATCCTGTACCACTTTGACATGCAACATAAATTAAGTATGTTAGCATAATATATTTATATGATGTCTTTGGGCAGGACAACAAAAATCCTTTACTCAAAAAGCTTATATTTCATAAGACTCAGATGACTCAATCTGATCCTCATTTCTGCCTACTATGAATATTGTCAATGAAAAATACCAGTGCAAACATTTGGCACAGGAGGGAAAAGTAATTTAACAGCTCTGGAAGTCGCCTATAGCTCTGTTCTGGTGAAGCAGTATTCTCATTTATGACTTTAAACTGACCCCCCCTACACTTCCCATTGTAGTTTAAAGTGTGTCCTGTCCCCACCACTTTGAGTTGTTCTTGCAGTGGAAGATGAACTCTGGTTCATCTTTGTTTCAGCACCAAAGTCTCACCTCTGTTTCTTGGTTTATGGCACACAGGTAAAATGACCCTTATGTGGTCTACTTTACATGGACCTACTAATACTTCAAAATTGCCTGTGAAATACCACTAAGAATCAATCTGTTGGTCTTCTCTGAAATAACTTTTTTCCAACTTTCCTCCTCCATTTTCTATCCTACCTTGAAAACAAATATCAAACTCCCTTTCCACAATAAGCATCAACTCATTTTATTTTTTCAGCAAAGATTATGTACCGGTTTCCTTCTGGTAAGCCTGTATTCCTAACTACTTAGTTGTAATCTTCCAAAATACATATCATTTAACACTTACTTAATCATTTCTTTGACCCACATCTTAAATCCCCCCAAAAACTACATATGTGCATGTTGACAATGAATTTATTTTACGTCTGCAGTCAACTTGCACATTAATGTTGGCTCCTCATCAGGCCAGGTTTCTTTTTATATTTTCTTCTTTATGAAACAACCAGTCATGCCAGGAAAAAGCATAGAGATTGTCAATGCATTGTATAAAAATCTGTGTCAATATCACTGTCATAACCCATCTAGTTGCATCGGCAAGCTGCTCTCTGCGGTTTAAGTTGTCTCATAATAACCCCACATTATTTTAAGTACTGACTGATGTCAAACTCTTCAGGATCTCTAATGGTGAGATAATGTACTCTTGAATCAATCCCTGGCTTCCTTTATGGCTCATTATTTCAATTACTGGAATGCAATGTCATTGAAAGGAACTGGTAATTTACAAATTAGTCTGAGCAAATTAAATATTACTTCCCCTGCGCATTGTCCCATTGTAGTTTTCTTCCTGCCAAGTGGCACATTGATTCACAAAAGCAAGTACAGTTAATCAGAGCTGTTATTCAAACTAAACAGCATCCAGGAGCTTATTTTCACTGTTCACTCAAGTATTCTATTTCTGGTTTTTGAAGCCTTCCTGTTTTTTTTTTTTTTTTTGGGGGGGGGGGGGCTGAACAAGAAATGCTCATTCACTTTTTCATAAATCTGCAATGGACTGTCAATTAACACAATGTCTTGTTACAGACAGACGTCTGACAAGAAATCAAATGGTTAATTACACAACATGCTGTTTTACAAATTCAACTACTGTTTCACCAAGGACAGAAACAGCAGCATTTCTCACACAGACATGTGCGCGCGCACACACACATTTATATACAGAAGTGCTCGGGTTTATTTAACTTTTCCAGCAAACTACCTCAGAAGGTCAGCTTACACAGACAGAGACAGTCTCACATACACACAATCTATGACAGCCTTTACTCTAGATATGAGCTATGACTGGGATGCAAAGTGGAGTTGCTCCATTCACGCAGGGCAAAAGTGTTGTTCCTCAGAACCACTACAACTGTCAACCATGATAAACCTGAGGTTTAATTAGTGGATGTTGAGAATAAAAGGAACCATCATGAATGACTGCTGTGATTTGACTTAATGTTCAGCTGTCAGTGTTACAAATCCATCTGTTGCAATTGAACTGTCTGTGAAACCTTACCAAATTCCCAGCCAGGAAAAACACTATGCAGAAACAGATTTCATAACCTCACATTAACCTAACTACTGACAAATATCACCCTCATCAGTATCTCTAATGGTGAGATAATGTGCTCTTGAATCAATTCCTGTCTTCCTTGTTAGCTTATTATTTCAATTACAGGAAGCAATTTCAGCCATAGCATCTGTAAACAGATGCATCATACTCTGTTGCAGATGAAGGCTGAAAAACAAAGCATCCTTAAATAGAGTCATTTTTGATACTACCACTTCATTCACAAACCAAAGTCTAACAACATCACCCATCTTACCATAAGAAAATACATAAGTCTTAGCAATACCTTTTACTTAACCCAAGCAAGTTCCCTTGTTAACTGCTACAGCCTACACTTATAATATTCAAATTCTTAATAAACCTTCTGTGATGCCACTAAGGTGCAAACAGGGATTAAGCCATGCCTGAAAGCCATATAACTCATGTTTAATAAGCAGTTGGGGAGGATGTCAGTGAGCGTTAACTGCTGACTCACTCATCCCGTGGGGAGGAAGGAGGCTCTGGCTCACACCTGTTACACCAGTGGAGAATGAGCCTGCTGAGCACACACTGTCAGTGGTGCACTGTACTAACCAGGAAAAAAATATGCAAATGCATGCACGTCTCCTGTGTTATGTAGCACACAGTGCAGTTTTAAAGATCTACTGCATGGGTTAAGGGCACCAGGGACTGGTATGAGAGTTCACTACATCTGTCAGCCTGGTATGCTCCCTGCCAACAAACTCACACCTCTTTGGAGAAGGAATGAGCTGATTAGTCACTCCAGCCAGGGAATGAATGGGCTGTAGGTCTCTTACCTGAGTTGGAAGGTGCCCAACTTTCAAAACAAAACAGAAATGAATGGGTCAGTAAGGTGAAAGAAGGGGAGACATTAAACAAGACCTAGGGATACTTGGAATTAAACTGTTTGTGACTCAGAACGCACCATACATGGTACCTGTTTTCAGGTTTAGAAAACATACCTACCTCTTTTCATGAAACTACGCTACCTGGGGCCATAAGAATATGTTTTGGCAATCAAACAAACACCACAGAAGTAAAATCTGAACTATCAGCCACTCATGAATACACAGGACAATCTACATTTTCTAATGTTTGTCCCATTATCATTTCTGTGCAAAGAACATGTCTACTGACTTACAGTTCTTAAAAAGTAAGCCTGTCTGAGCTTTACTTAAGGTCTGAAGTTAATCAATCCAGTTTATTATTGGATGCAAAATATCGGAAAAGCATTCTATGTAACACTATAAATTATTTCACCCTTCCTGTGATAATCTACCCATTTCCAAATCCTCATAATCTAGTGTGTTGCACAATAATAAAAGGCCCTCCTTCATAACTGAGAGCAGAGAGAAGGATAAGAATGTTAACAGACGCCTCCTCCGCTGTGTGTGGGAACAATAAGAACAGCTAACGTGTTACAATTGCTTCTTTTGCCTATATTCTCCATCCAAAGCCATATTCACTATTTTTCCTTTTATATGAATTTTGGTGTCCTTTTCTTTGTGGTGTAATGAAAGAACATCTTCTGGACTCCTTAATTCAATCTCTGCCCTGATCACTCTTGTCCCTTCGCTAATTTCCTTAATTTTTAAATGGAAATGTCTACTCCTACTTACCACAACCTGTTCAGTTTTATATAATGCAAAATAAATTCCTAAACCACTATTCCTCCAGATAGAGGGGGGCAGTCACATACACCTCTGAAAAACATCCCACAGACTGCCTGTGTTACTGCTTCTCCTTTTAAAATACTGTTAAACAAAACCTTCCAGATCTTTATCACTTTCTTCTCTTCTAGCTTCCAAACTTCCATAGGAATGCCATCTATTCCTGGAGACTTTCCTGTAGACTGGTTATACATCACCATTTTTATTTCATCTCCTCCGATCCTGTAAATAACATAGTCCCATCTACCTCTAAAACTGCCATATTTAATTATTCCATAAACATTTCCATTTGTACTTTTTCTTGATTTCCACATTTCTCTGCAGTATTTTAAGTTAAAGACCATATTTTAATGTGCTCTTTCTTTTCCTGATACTGTACTATACTGTACTTTTCATCTCCCCTCAACCTTTTGAAACACACTTTATGAAGATAAACAACATCTTGGGTTACACATTTGTTTGTTGTCAAAATGTAGTCAGTCATCCACTGATAACCAATACCTTAATATGGAAGGTCAGAAATATTTCTTTAGCCATATTTGTACTTGCAGCCTTCAAAACTAAGCCAAGATGCATCCCTACAAGGTCTTTAATAATGTTGATTACTACTACTCTTGCAGTTTTTGCAGTAAGTTCCTGACGACACCACCTCACATATTAAAGTAAAATAACAGATCTTTGTGATGCTAGACAGTGTGAGATACTGATACCACCATTTACTTGTTCACCCCCTCCCATACTCTCAAGCTGAACCAAAGTAACTAGTATATTAATACAGCAGGCGGTACTCTCTGCTACCACAGTGTCAGTTTCTGAGGTGACAGTATTATCACAGACTCTGCCCTCTGCTTCCTTCCCTCAAAAGCATGTCAATAATATGTTTATCCAGTAAAGTTTATTCAATAACAGGTCACATTAGTGATGTATACTCAAGAAATATGCAAAAAAAAAATAAATAAATACTTGGCTTTACAGAGGCAGACTAAAACAGATAAAAATACACAACAGTCTTAAAATGTTATTTATTTTAGTCCTTTGAGGGTTTCATTAAAGCAAAAAGTCTTGAAAAATGTGAGAAAGGTTCAAATGAAGATGATAAAATACACAGCAGCAACACCACACACAAAAAAAGAGAAAAAAAAAACTTATTTTCAGATAGTTTTACAACGGTAATTCAGTGGCAAGTTTTAATAGTAGACCTATTGGATTGTCTTTGATTTTGTGAGGTTTGGGACTTCTTTTTGGAACCCCTTGCCAGTTCTTCTTAAACATTGGTTGGCCTGAATTTTGTTGAGACTGTTTATTCTGTTTTTCATCAAAACTGGATGAGGACATAAAATTCCTTGGACAATTTGGAAAACAAGGACTTGCAAATCTTAAGAGATTCCCTGAATCAGCTTGCCCCCTTTCATCACACTTTTTGATCACCTCTGCAGCAGAGGGGCCAAACACTAAATCTCTATCCAATGAAGAATTTAAGACCTCAGTTTTTATCGTCATCTGGGAGGTTCTGGGAATGCAGCAATGCAAACCTCCTCAGAAAAGTACCAGTTGCCATAGTCATGGAAGAAATACCAATAGAGTTGTAAACACCCTGCAAACAATGAGTAGTAAGTAACCAGTGCAATAGAAGAAACTAAGTTATTTAAATCAGATTTTTCCTCACAACAAGAAACTGCATATAAAACACTCCTCATACTTTCACAATTTGCCAGAACAAACTAACATGAGCCTGACAATTCAAAATTCTGAAAAACAAAAGTTACAGAAGTATACACTTTTTCCCCATGCCTATCAACAATTTTCCCATCATTACCAGAAAAAGTAGGATTAGAATTAACTAACAACAGTGGGATCAACTAAAGCTATAGCTGCTGGGTCAGGTTTGGGAATAGTGTATAAAAATTTAAGAGACAGAGCAAGTTTATAATTCCGATCTGCCTTTTTTGGTACTTACGTATTATCGCAACCAGATTTTTGCGATAATAGCGCTTGCTTCCCAATGTGGAAATGTAAAAAGAAATGTATGCAAAATCACACTGACAATGTCAACTTCATCTAAAAACATTGTTTAGGTAGCAAAAACATTGAAATTTAAAGGAATGAGAGCTTCTTTCAAGCTATGCTGTTTTCCAACATCTTGTCACTGGAAATACATTTTACACAGCCGCTATGTGTAATACACATTCCATATCCCCAGCTGCGAGCCTGTAAATGTTGTCAAAGTTATACTTCAGATTAGTAAAGACGATCTATGTAGATATTCAGTGGTAGTGAACTAACCCAAAAAAACAACTTTTACAAATACAATGCGTTTGTGGGATCTACCTAAGACAGAAAAGGAGTCAATAGCACTTTTCCAGCAATATGGCATTATATCAACAAATAAAGAATGCTGTTCGGGACATTCAATGACATTATACTATGGGAAGCAGATTTTTTGGAAATGCAATACAGAAAAATGTTACCAACATGTAGGAGTTCGAGTGAGTAATTTCTTTGAAGGAAGAATGAATTTTACCACCGCTGTCCGCTTCATTTATTGTTGGGCAAAGCAAATGACATCTATAAGTTTCTGTCAGGAAGAACTGGACATGGCTGACAAGACAGTCATAGACTGGAGTAACTACTTACATGATGTCTGTGTCTTAGAAATGGAGAAAAAGGACAAGAAAGAAATCGGAGGGCCAGGGTGTATTGTGGAAATAGACGAGACTCTTTTTACTAGTCGTAAAAGTAATGCCGGCCGTATTCTCCCTCAACAGTGGGTATTTGGAGGGATATGTTGGGAGACAAGGGAGACTTTTCTTGTAAAAGTTCCTGATAGAACAACAGCCGCAACATTTAATAAAATCAAAGAATACATTAAACAGGGAACTATTTATTCAGATTCATGGCGGGCATATCAAACTCAACAACTAGAAGAAGCTGGTTTCAGTCATGAAAAAGTAAACCATAGCTACAACTTTGCAGATCCAAACACAGAAGTGCATACACAACACAGAGAGAATGCGGGGATCTGTTAAGTGGAGAAACAAAAAACAGAGAGGCACTGCAAAACACCATTTGGACTCCTACCTAACTGAACATATCTGGCGTGAAACACAGCTTGCACTAAAGAAAGACTTATTTGATGCAATCTTGACAGCAATAGCAGACAATTTCTCTCCATACAAAAAGTGTAACCCAGCAAATGAACCATCGACAAGTATGCTTCCTTAATCAGCAATAAAATATTTACAGATATGTTGCTCAAAAACATCTGGAAGACATCCACATGAACACTATGCAAAACATCCACAAAACATTGCAACAATAACTGCTATCCCCCCAAAAAAAATCAGTTTCTGTCAAATACTACAAGAATGCTCTTCGTAACTTTAGCCTCCATCGTCAAGACCTTCATCTCTGTTTGATTGTTTAGATTGCTATTGCCTTTAACTTCAATTATTTCCTACAGTATGTCAAATAAAACTAATTATTTACCAAAAAAAGTGTTGCTCCAGATTTCGTCTTCTCAGGAAAAAGTTTAGTATTCAATTATGTAGTAATTCATCACACAGTAAAAACGAACGAGCATTTCCCATGCGTCCTCAATTCACTTCTGCACTAAGACAGCAGTGCAACCAATTTTGATGTATGCAAAGCAAGTTTCACATTTCTGCATTAATTTACACTACTAATTTGGGACAAACTACGTTGTACCCAAAGGAAACATCAAATTCTGTCTTACTTTTAGTCCCACAATCCGTTTTTGGGCCAACAAACGTATTACCACAACCGCGAAAATCTGGTTGCGATAATACGCAAGTACCCCTTTTTTTTTAGGGGCAGCCAGCTGACTATTAGGTAATAATGCACACATCCTCTATAGCAAACAGAACAGAAGGAATGGACGTAGGTTCTGGAAAATCCTTCTGTAATAACTCATAGTATTTTCCTAGGGACTGAAAAATATCAGTATTCTCCCACTGAAAACACTGGCACATTACAGCAACAGTATTGGAAAAAGTGAAACCCCCACACAGAGAATCAGAAACTGAGATCTCCTAAGTATCTAAATCAGAAATCTGAGGGAAAAAAATCCTGCATCTGTCCCTGTATCTTCCTGTTCATATTCAGAATCTTGAATCTCTTCAGGAAATAAGGAATCCCTCTTTCTCTTACTACTTTATAAGTATCAATAACTTAAATTAAAACCCTAAGCCCGACCCAGTAAATTGCTCCTATCCAAATCAAATAAATTTGAGGAGTAGATGTGCTTGGTTTTCTGTTTCTTTTTTACAAGAAAAACGGGGCCAACCCTGTAACTAATGGCAGCAGCAGCTTCCCCAGGGATGGGCACAGCAGGGAAAACTTCCCTGGTTCCTCTCCAAGAACCAACAATAGTGGCACTTCCTTGCCTACTGAGAGGTCCCAAACAGCTGCAGAGGATGAGGCTGATCCCTGGCCCATAGAGGTGGGTAGATGCTACACGAGACGTATCTGAAGTACTGCTCTGAGGCACAACAAATGGCCACAGCTGTCTCACTCATTTGCGAATGAGGCAAACTGCTAACCAGCAGTAGTGGCAAAGGCTATTTGCTTTTTTTTTTTTTTTTTCTTTTGTGGCTGAAAGGAGGACTGACTGTGGGATCGGTAGTCTGTTCCATAGTCAAGATGACAATGGTGCCTCTTTCCTGGAGAACAGAAGCAGCAATTGCTGATAAACACTACCAGTCCACAAATGTTCCTTTAACAGTAAAAAAATAAAATAAAACACACCAAAAAGCACTTTAAAACACTATGTCAGCTCCACAAAAGAAAAATAAACACAATTTATCCACAGAAAAAAGTTTTCAGTTACTTTAAACTACTTTTACACTGACAAGAAAAAATGAGTGCTCTGTTTAAAAGTACAACAGTCTCAAGACAGTCCATTAAATCAAAACACTCCTATCATTAAACATTTTTTTTTTCTGAAGAGGAAAGCAATAAAACATCAACAAAATTAAAAAAAAAATGGAACTTTTTCCCCAAAGGGATCTTATCTGCCCATCAAAGAAAGGCACAAGCTAATTGTCAATCCTCAAAAGCCTCATATGCTGCTCTTTGACAGCACTAAACCTCTGAAGGGCTTTGTGCTCAAACTTGACTTTCATTCAGCTCAGTTCAAGCTGACTGACAATTTAGGTATGTGAAAAGTGCCCAGAAGCTTTGGAAGCTGGCCAATATAGCCAAGACTACTGCAGAAGTGATCAATATGATGAACATCTAATGAATTCAACAAAAAATGGCAAGGAATTCTGCTATAATTTTTCTGTTTCTTACTGGACCTTCTGTCAGACTGCTTTCTTTTAGCATAGGTTCGTAAGTACCATTACAGTATGACTCATCGTGAATGGAAACCTGCCACAGTCATACATATTCACATATTAAGCCAGACTTCCAGAGCTGGGCTGGTCTCTCTCTCTCTCTCTCTTTCTGGTCCGAAGGATGTCTGAAAGATGCTGAGTAAAAAAGAACAGCAGCCTGGGTAAGCTTCACTTCATTTTTTAAGTGAAAGATAGGCAAGTCACCCAGTTTGAACCTAAAGGGCCAGTCCTTAAATGGCCCAACAGACAATAACTTCCCTCCACAGACTATGAAATACACCAAGGAAGGGAAGGAAAAGTAATGGAAAGAAAAACTGACAGAATATGCCTCTGTCCCTTAGTATTTAATGTCCCAGATGATTGGGTTGGGGAGTCTATACTGCAAAAGTAATCCTTGTTCTCAAACATCTACTGTCATGATGAGTTGCTAAACCCAGTTAGTCATAAGGATCTCTGCTGCAGTTATAATTCATGATGAAAAGAAAGAGTACTAAAAGCAGTGCAGACCCTTGCTACAGGCCTATGGTGGGATAGACAACATTCCTTGCAAGAATGAAGTATAACTCATGCTCTGTTTCTAAAATGCAGGTTAAATTTATAATATCTACAGAAGCTGTGGAGGAAGTACAGGTGGTAATACTGTAGATACTATGGGCTCAGACATAAATTTTACAGCAGTTGCACTAAATATTTCAGACTCTGACAATGTTAGTTGCACTGCCTGGTTAACATGCAGTCAAGCTAACTTTTTCAGTCATGAAGTTGAGGTCCCAAGAAACAGGAACTTAATACCTTTGGAGTGTTTCAAAATGGACTCAAAATGTCCCTAGTTCAATGCAGGCTTGCCTCCATCCAATGGTTTGAGGCCAGTCATTCTTGCAGGAGCAGGTGTAACTGACCAGGACAACCATCTCCCCAGTATGGACACTCTCATCTGTCCTGCCTACAGAGAAAGTGTCCAAATCATTAATTGAAATCTGGTCACTTGGGTTGTAATCAGAATTTTATCCCCCCAAGTCATCAATGCAGGCTTGAGTGAAACAAACAAGTTTATCTCTAAAGTCCTCCTGAGTAAAGTTATGCTGTGAAAACATATGCAGGTCAAACATTCGGTTGTGTTGGTTGGAAGACATCTACTTAGTTTGTTTGCTGTAGCATTATGGGCAGAAGTAATGTATAAGACCAACGATGACACAATCCAAGATGTCATAGCTAGCCTGCAGTGATGTAGGAATGAATTTTCCTCCTGCTTGATGACGGCTCATGCACCTTTTGTGACATCTGAAATAATCTCAACACTCCTAGCTTCTAGGCTGCCTTGAAAATCTGAATTGCATTTATTAAGGACATCACTTTAACACTGGTATGCACATTTCTGTCTTGGTAAATCCATTTCTCTTGGGTCTTCAGTGATCCTGGATAGGTTCCCCCCAGCAAACAATTGAACTACTTGTCAGAGTTTGTCATCCATGGGGGACGGGTCACAAAGGGCATGGCAGAATTAGCCGGCACCTGGACTGCCCAGTGTTTGGACTCCCAATGGTTGGGATGACTGACAACACAATTCCAGAGGGAAAAAGACCCATTTGCCATAAACCTTCAGGTAGACCAATGGATTTTGATCATGTGAAAGAGAACCATTAGCACAAAGGCAGGTAAGTACCCTAGGGACTTCCTGTCATATAGAACCTTCCTTATGCCTTCAAAAAGATGAAATTCAGGAAACAACTTTTCCTAAGAAACAGTCTACACAAGTAAAGCAGTTTTACTTTACCCATATTTGTTAACTGGGGTAGAGAAGTGATCCACATGGATCTTTTTCAGATTCAGTAGAGAAGCAACACATGGTTAAGTGACTTAAGCAGAGTTGCATAGTAGGCAAATGGAGGCTAAAGGAATCAAACTCTAGACCAAAGGAAGCACCTTAACAGCTCATAACCATTTTTTTTTTTTTAACAAGAAACATCTTTATTGAATTGGCACTTACAACACAGCCAACCATACATTTTTGTAAATGAAAACAAACTACAGTGACATTTCCAGCTGCAAACATTATACATCACATATAATCATCTACACAGTCATTGTCAATCAAATGTTACATAGCTCATTCAATTCCTCCATTCCCTTAAACCTCATTCTTTCTCCAAAATATTATTCTGCATGTATTGTTCCCACAATTCACATTCATCCTATGTAGTTTGCTCCTATCCTTTTCTAAAGATCCCACCTCCAGCTTTTTTACGTCTGTTACTATATTCACTGTTTCTAGTGCGGTTGGTTTAGACTTTTATATCCCTTTTCCAGCAATTGCTTTTTTGTCAGTCACCAGACAAACTCATCAAGGCCTTACTATGTGGCCAATATCAGAAAAAACATTTTGATGGCTACTGGGCTTATCCATCTTTGAATATATATATATATATATATATATATATATATATATATATATATATATATATATATATATATATATCTTTTTTAAGAACAACCTACATCTTATTCTTCATAAAGGAGGGGGATGACATAATCAAAGGTAAACCTGTTAATTTAATTTGGAGTACTACAGTAAAGAAACTTTTAGAAGTAAGAAGACACTTTTGGCTGGTCATATTTAATGACTCCCAGAAGCTTGCAGTTTGCCTGACACTTAACCCTGGACAGGAGGAATCCTACCAATCTGCTCATTCATCTTTTATGGTAATTTTCAACTTTGGCATCCATAAATATGGATATTGCTGATCCAATTTGTGTGTGAGCACCTAGTTTACAGCTACTGCCTTTGTTTTACCTGCATTAATTTTGATCCTGAAAAGACTTGAAACGGTCTCAGAATGCTACACAACTCTGATGAAGTTTGCTTGAAGCAAACGAAAGCGCTCATCTTGGAATTTTGTGGAATAAACGACTATTTTCTCTTAGTTGCGGCGATTTTGTTTTACTAGTCATTTTGTGCTCCTGTGGATTTTGGTCAGAATGCTACACAAGACTGAAATGTCAACTTCTGGTTTTATCACGTGCAAAATAATATCTGCAAATAAAGGCAACTTTTCTTGATTATAACAATTATATCCTTAAATTTCTGACTCCCTTATTTTTTGCCAGTGGTTCTAAATATAACAGAAATAACAAACAGGAAAGAGGACACCCCAGCCTGTTTCCTCTGTTCAAACAGAACTTTTCAGAGAGGATCCCTCCCATTTCAGTTTTCACCTCCAGTCCCAAATATATCCTCCTAATTAACTTTATTATACTGTCAGGGTATGCAAATGTTTCCATTGACTAGCTCAAAATCCGAGCTTACTCTGTCAAATGCTTTCTCTGCATCAATACCCACCATTGCTTCTCCTTTTAAAATACTGTTAAACAAAACCTTGCAGATCTTTATCACTTTTCTCTTCTTGCCTCCAAACTTCCTTAGGAATACCCTCTACCCTGCAGACTTTCCTGTAGACTGGTTACCATTTTTATTTCATCTCCTCCGATCCTGTAAACAACCAAGTCCCATCTACCTCTAAAACTGGCATACTTAATTATTCCATGAACATTTCCATTTGTACTTTTTCTTGATTTCCACATTTCTCTGCTTTATACAGATTTTCATAACATTTCTGAAATATTTCCAATACCTCTACAGGATCTCACTTTATTTTCCTTGTTATAGGCCCCTAAACTTGGCAACAACCCATTCTAGTTTCTTTTGCCTGAGCCGTTGTGCTAACAGCTTTTGGGCTCTGGAGTTATCAAAAAACAGTTGCATAGCAGCAAACTTTCTAAACTCATGCATACTATCCAGGAAGTCCCTTATTTTTCATTTTAGCACTCTGCAGTTGTCATGTTCTGCGAGATTCCTCCTATATTGCAATACTTTAACCTTTGTCAGTCCCTTTAAATAATTCTTGTTATTTATTAAGCATCTCTCTTTTTATTTTATTTCGACCCTATTTTTAAGCTTCACTTTCATTTTATCCCACTCTACCTATATTTTCTGAAGAATTTTCTATCTTTTCTAATAACTCTGGAATAACTTCCACTACCCATTCCTTACATTCCTCTCTGTTTAACAAAGAGGTAGGAAAGCGCCAGTGTCTAATTTTTATTTCCACTTTTATTTCCTTACCCTGCCCTTTTATTTCAGTTACTTGCACTTGATCTGAAATAGCTATTGGATGTGTGTCAAAACTGTTAATTAACTGCACGTTCTGTGAAAATTTTAACTGCTGTCTAGCCTAGCCCAGCTTTTGTACCATGGAGAATAATATGTACATTCTCTCCAAGCTCTTACAACTGAATTCACACCTTCCATACCAAATATTTTTTATAAATTTCTTCAAACATCTATCCCGTTTTGTTATATTTCCCTTCTAGACCTCCCAGATACATCCTAACAGTTGCAAATCAAACTCTAGTCTTCATCTATAAATAATATTCCCTACTGAAAGCTAAATATTTCTCCCAGAATCTTCTTAAACTCCACTGTAGCAGTTCTAGGTTGGATACAAGTAAATACCAGTGTAATCTTCCTCCCTTGCCAGTAGCTCATTACTACTACAAATCTACCATTATCATCTTTTTTTCCTCTTCTATCACCATTGGAGCTCCTCTGACAATGTCCCAGATATTCTGAGTAACCATCCCGAAAGTCTTTCTCAAATTCACATGTTCAGTTCTTTCCAAATGTGTCTCATGTATCAAAATGTGTCTCATGTCTCATAGCTATTTGCACTCTGTATTTCTTAATATAGTTCACTGCACTTTCTTTTTTTGTATATACCTGCGAGACCATTCATGTTCAAAGATAATATGGAAAGTGTTGTCATTGTGATAACTTATTACTCCCACCTGTTAATGTCTAACAGCTTTTTTAAATGTCTAGTTTCAGCTTTTGTGTTACATGCATACATTAATGTTTGGCAGGTTGATCTTTTACAGAGTTGTTCTTGTCATACCCATTTGAACCCATGTCACATCTTCCAGGACTTTTTGTTTTAATGAAGCCTTCCATCCATCCATAACCCTTTTTTCCATTTTTTTCCCATGGGGAGGGGGTGTCACTTCACCAGTGACAATCTAGAGCTAAGGTTTACACCATCAAGTGGCTAGCCCTGACAGGGTAATTCTTCCACACCACACCACACACACACACACACACACACACACACACACACACACACACACACACACACACACACACCTATAGCTAACTTAAGAGTGTCCAATCCACCTACCGCATCTTTTTGGAATTTGAGAGGAAACTGCAGCGCCATATGAACACAGAGAAGACATGCAGACTCTGTACAGAAGGCACCCCAGCTGAGAATCAAACTGCTAAACCTCTTGCTGTGAGCTGGCAATGCTATCCGCTGTGCGACTGTACCACCCTTTTAAGGTTCTATCAGTAAAATCCAATAAGGAAAGGCAGAAACTGAAAGCTCCACAAAAAGGTTTAATCAATAAAGGTTAGCGCTTTCGTCCACTCTCAATGAATTTCATCAGACAAAAAAAATAAGGAAATTACATAACATAAATATCCTTAAAAAGAGACATCACATCCTTTGTTCCCAACTTCCATTTTTCTATATATAAAATGTGTGTGTGTGTATATATATATATATATATATATATATATATATATATATATATATATACACACACACACACACACACACATATATATATATATATATATATATATATATAAATATATTTATATGCAAAAAAGTTAAAAACTTGTTGTTGCTCCTTACTACAATGTGAAAAAAAAAAATATATATATATATATATATATATATATATATATACACACACACACACACACATACACGTTTTTGGTTATAAATGTTTATAAAAATCATCTTTCTAATGATTTTAATTTTAACAAACATTTCACATTACATTGTTCATTCAAGCCAGGGAATGCAAAAAAATTCAGTTGTAACTGCCAAGTAAGCTCCTTTTCCTCTAAAATGAGTGACCAGCAATTTCAGTAGGAACTTTTTCTAATACTGAAAAAGAAAAGTTGTGCCCTGTATTACTAGAAATGTGTCTAGCTAGGGCATTTGTGGGGTTTTGTTTTTCAATATTGTATAAATGGTCATAAATGCGTTGTTTAACCTGTCTTTCGGTCTTCCCTACATAAAAACATTTGCATGTTTTACATTTAGCCAGGTAAATCACTCCCCTGGTTTCACAATTAAATTTGCCCCGGATAGAAAATTTATGTTTGTTAACACAAACATCTCTACCTACATCTTGATGTACTTACAAAAATTACATCTCCCACATGTATATATCCCGGGGTTATTCGCATACTTCCTACTTGGTCTTTCTAACAAACTTTTCAAATTAAAGACTCTCTTAGAGATTACTCTGGGCCTCTCACATATTTTAAGACAGACGGAAGTGTCATCAATAATCAAATCCCAAATTTTTAAAATAATTTCCCTCATAATCATGGCTTTTGTAGAAAAAGTGATAATAAAAGTAGCATTAAAATCATTCACTTCACTAGAGTTCGAAACAACTCTTGCAAAATCCCTAAATGTTATAACAGGTTGGACTTCTGTCTCTCCGTTAATGTCCAAAATAGGTTTAGAAATGCTCATTCTTCTCTTCTCAGTGACCTCCGAAATTAAGTTGTTCACTAAAGATAGTGGCTATGATCTTTTTAAGAACATGTCCTTAAGCAGGTCACATTCATAATTGAAAGTAGTTTCTAAAGAAGACATTCTTGATGCTCTTACTAACTGACCCTTTTTCTGATGTTGTGGGTGGGAGCTGTCATAGTGTAAAAAACTATTCGAATATGTTGGCTTTCTGTATATACTTGCCAAATATCTCCTATTAGGTGTGTCTTTTGTAATAAGGACATCTAAAAAGGGAATGACATCATAGCTGAAGTGAAAGGTAAAGTTAAAAAAAAAATCGGTCAAAGTAGAAATGTGTTCTACAAATTCTTCAGCTGCACCAAGGTCACCCTTACATAATATGAAGATGTTGTCCAAATAATGGGTGTACCAATGAACCTTGTGCTTGAAATTGTCATCTTTAAATAAACAGTCCCTTTACCAATGGGCAAGGACACAATTAGCAAAGCTCCCCCCACACGGAGACCCCATGGCCACCCCGGACTTCTGTAAATAAAAGTCATTGCTGAATAGGAAAAAGTTGTTTGAAAGTATGTCTAAAAGGAATTCTATCAAATAAATTTCACCATTACCTACACCTTTATTGTATAAAAATTCTCTCACCCAACTCAAACCTAACTCCTGGGGAATTACTATATACAAATCTTTGATGTCAAGCGTTAAAAAATTCAGTGTTTCATCAAATACTAATGAATTCATGTTATCTAAGAAATGCCATGAATCTCGGCAAATTTGCTGTTCTACCTCCAAAATCTTATTCAACTTACCGTCTTACTAGTTTAGCACAGTAATAAGTTATTGAACCTCTGTTGTTGACGATAGGGCATAGGGGAGGGTTTAGGAGGTCCTTGTGTATCTTAGGTAATGCAAAAAATGTAGGACTCTTGGGGCTGACATACTCAAATAATTGTAGGTATCAATATCAATAGTTCTTTCTATGAACAAATCACTGAGTGAAGATCTGATTCGCTGATGAGCCCCATTAACTTCATTTAAGGATACCTTATATGCATCTACTTCTAACTTGTGTCACTCTGTTAGTATAATCCTTCTCATCCATAAACACCAACTCTCCCCCTTTATCAGGTTTCATCACCCAAATGTCGTGTGCCCTTAAGAGTGTCAAGTGCCTGTCGTTCACTCCTGGTTAAGTTCAAATTACCTTCTCTAACAAAAGAGTTAGATCTATTTAAAGTGTGTTGAAAATCTATTTCACGTATTTTTTTCAAAAACCATTAAAGTAGGGCGTAATGGAGGATTAAAAACACTGGAAACTCTACAACCATCACTGTACATACTATTGTTACCAAAAAGTAACTTTAAATTCAACTTGCATAAAAACAGTTTAAAATTGATTAGAGTTTTTGCTAGGTTTGCTATCTTGCTGGGTACAAAAGATAAACCCTTAGACAAAATATCCACTAAATTTTGGGTTACAAAAAAGACAAAAAATTGTACACTTTAAAGTAACCTGTGGAATTGGTAAAGATGTTAAGGTTAGAACTGTTGTCTACAAAAAGACTTTGGTTATTCTCAAATTTCACAGTTATCCCCCCCCGACGATTCTCTCTCTTTTGTTTGGTGATTCTGATGCTGACCTCCCCCTATGTGAGACTGATTGTTCCTCCCGTGAATGGAAAAATCCTGGGGTTGAATGACTGTTGTCTGTCCTTCATTCGTTCACTACGCCTTGGTGTAGGGAGTCTTTGGCCATGATTCTGCCCTGTGGTGTTCACATCCATATTCTCCTCAATGGATGCCTGTCCATTCACCCCTATAACATTATTAGCCAGAGAATCTTCTTGTGAATTAGGGGGTGGAGGGTATGCCAGACTGGTCTCATAGTCCAGGTTGTCTCTGGCTAACTTTTTAAGCTTGGTTTCCCTGTGTTTATTCAAATTGTTGTCAATACTGTTAAAAATATGACAAAAATCATGTTTATATCTTGGAAAATCTAAATCAGCTTTTATATTGTTTTCCAAGATATTTAACTCCGTGGTTAGTTTTTCGATTTGAGCAACATAATCTTTAACTAAACGTTCTAAAAATCGACAGCCTTGTTCATCAAATAAATGGAGTAATTCACAGTGGAAAGGTTAGTTTGCTGTTATTTTTTGTATTTCTGTATTGCCTTTCTATATTTTGAATACTGTAGTTTGTTTTCTTTACCTTGTGTTTTGCTTGCATTCTGTTTTAACAGCATATTAAAACTTCAAAAGAGACCACAGCTCTCTCTGTTCTGAGTCAGGCAGAATTTTTCCCTCCCTCCCACCCATTTAAGTTGTCTTGTTAAATACCACTGTCTTTCTAGTTGCCCGCCTCTTATGTTAATCTGACCATATATCTCATTTCTCTCTACTTTCACTGGCTTATGTGAGTAATCACAAAACCATCACTTTTGAAATCCCACCCCTTCAATTATTTAAATTTATTTGCCATCCTACAGTATTTCATAGTACCAAAATACAAAAGTAACCACCCTTTCAGTCCATCTTGCTGTTTTAAAAATAGTAACTCTCCACTAAACCTTAACTTTTAAACAGGTAAAACTCAAGTTACCTACTTTCATATCTAACTTCTCTAGTGCACACTGCAGAGTGCATTCTTTTCAATCTTAACTTTAAGCATCCCTGTTACTAGCACTTTCTCTAATACCTAAAAAGATCATCTCTACTTGACTCCAAGTAGACTTTTCTCTATCTGTTAAACCTAGCACTTGCTCCTACACTACTTATTACCTTGATACGGCACTCTTATAGATAGCACCCCAAAAGGCAAACCCCCATTTCTCGGTCACCCACGTCCCCGAATCTCTTTTAAAGTTTTTTGTCTAGTCCTTCTAGCATGTCGAGGGATCAGTTGCTAGTGTCCTCTCCTGCTCAGCTGGTGAACCTGGGAATATTGAGGCAATGTTACAATTGCCTCATGTACACAGACAACCCTCTCCTCCTCCCACAAAACACAAATACATGCGAGAGATGCAACTATACGGCCAAACTGGAGGCTGAGCTCTCTCAACATAGGACTGGCAAGACCAGTCAGGAGGAGAAGGTTACCACACACACTATAGACCCAGTCTCACATAGTACCATCACAACCTCAAATCATACACATAAACACACAAAGACATACTCGCAGGCTCTGATCAAAAATCTACCAAAACAGCAGAGGCCACCAAAGCAGACACCCAAACAACCACCACCTCAGAACACAACACCTGCAACACATAGACCTCACAGTCAGAGTGTCAAACAGTCACAGCCCTTAAGGCCAAACACAATGCCAGACACACTAGTCATTGGTGACTCCATAGTCAGACACACTGACGTCCGCTCACCAGACTGAGTAAGGAGAAGGTCACAGTAAGCTGCCTGTCGGGCGCTAGAATCCGCCACATAACGCAAGCACTCAGGTCTCTCAACAGCAGGTACAAATACGACTCAGTCATTGTCCACGCTGGTGTAAACGACCTGAGACGTACCTCCTTGGACTACATGAAAAGAGACATTGAGGAGCTCTCTGATTATGTAGCCCAGGCAGGTATGACCCTGACCTTGAGCAGTATCCTACCTTCACCAAGAATGATGCCACAATACAGAGATAAGATGATCAGCTTTAACAATTGGCTTAAACTCTGGTGTCATTCAAAGGGGATCCAATGTCTGTCTGCCTGGGATGACATGCTGGACAAGCCACGCTGCTTCAAGGGACGGCTTGCAGCTGTCACCGCTGGGATTCCGGATATTGGCAAAGGCTCTTGCCACCCGCATAGTGCCTTTTTTAGGCAAGGCTCAAATTCTAAACCTACCACCCTACAACAAAAAAGGAAAAAACTAAGGGTAATGCTGCTCAATGCCAGAAGTCTCAATCTCAAAATGCACGACTCGAGGCCCTTCTCAGTATGGAGAACATCGATGTCTGTGCAGTGACAGAAACCTGGTTCAAGGCTCCTGAGAGCACCCCAGCACTATCAGGTTTTACCTCTTATCATGCGTTCCGGCCCCAAAATCCGGACAATACCAAGAAAGGAGGGGTATCCATATTCATCAAAGACACCCACACCTCAAGACTGGTGGCAACGCACGATGCATCGGAGACCATCCAGGTGCAATTAACCATAGGCAAGACTGCTCTGCAAATTGTAGCATGTTACAGGCCACCCTCACAAACTCAGGAACCTCACATGGCCTTCCTGAAAACACTAGAGGGATAAATGTATCACCAAACACCATCATACTAGGTGACTTCAATTACCCTAATATAGACTGGGAACACTACTCAAGCCCAAACACCCTAGCCCAAAAGTTCCTGGAATTCATAAACTCAAATGCCATGGAACAACTAGTCACCATCCCCACAAGAGGAGAAAACATACTTGATCTCATCATCACGAACATGGGAGCACAATGTTCAACACCGGAAGTATACCCCTCACTGGTGAGATCAGATCACACACTAATCTCGCTGGAGGTTTTCATCCCACCCCCACCTGAAATAAAAAAGACCACAGTAAAGAACTTCTCGAAAGCCGACTTCACACTTCTAAAGACTAGTGTTGTCTCCTTTAAGGCCCCCGAGACGGCGGAAAACAGTACTCAAGCCGCTGAATCACTTACAAATGCCTTCTACCAGCACCTGCAGGACTGCATGGATAAGGCAATCCCAAGCAAAACAAAGACTCTTTGTACCAAAGGCAAGCGTCCAGTCTGGTGGACCCCAGCCATAAACAAACTCTACAACAAAAGGAGGAAGCTACTACAAGATAGAGCAAAATCCTTAAAAGGTAAGACACCCTTGATCACTATAAGTAAAAACTAAGAGCTCTCATAAAATCATCCAAAGCAAATTTTGAGAGAAAAATAGCTAAAGACTCAAAAGACAATCATAAGGCCTTCTTTAGCTATGTTAGAAACCTGGGAGGAAACTCCCAGATATGCTCAGAACTAGCTCAAAATGATGTGAAGATTACTGATCCTACAGACATTGCCAACATACTGGCTGACAGGTTCAGTGCAAACTTCTCGCTCCCCCAAAAGGAGAGATATCTATACCAAGCGATTGCAGCCCCCAAACATCTCCAACGACCAAGTGAGAACAGCTCTCTCCAAAGCAAGAAACACAGCATCCATGGGACCTGATGGTGTCCCCGGCTGTGTGCTCCACGAACTCAACGAGGAATTAAACCCACAGCTAGGACAGCTGTTTAATCATAGTCTTACCTCTGGATACGCACCCAGGAGTGGCGCACTGCAACTGTGGTCCCACTTCACAAAAGCGGTGCCTCCACCGACCCTGGAAATTACCGCCCATTAGCTTGACAAGCCTTATCTGCAAAGCCATGGAGAGGATCATAATGGACCTCATAAATAAAGACATAGGGAATTTGCAGACTTTGGATCCATCCCAGTTTGGCTTTGTCAAAGGCAGATCATGCCTTCTAAACTTGGTTGACTTTTTCAAACAGTCACCAAAGCCATTGATGAGGGAAAGGCAGTCCATACAGCCTACCTCGATCTGGCGAAGGCCTTCGATACAATACCCCACTCAGGTATCATTGAAAAACTCATCAGCTTAAATGTTAACCCATACATCACAAGATGGGTTGCAAACTGGCTGAGTGACAGAACCCACAGGGTCAGAGTTGCTGGCGCCATGTCAGACTCAAAGCCTGTCACAAGTGGTGTACCACAGGGCTCAGTCCTGGGCCCACTCTTGTTTGGCATCTACTTTTGCCAAGTACAAGCAAACACAGGAGGGTTATGGCTGACAAAGTTTGCAGATGACTGCAAACTGGGCGCCATAGCAGAAAACACACATGACACAGATATCCTTCAGAAGGGTCTCACAGAAACGGATAACTGGTGCCAGAGCCATGGCCTAAAGTTAAATGCCAAAAAATGCATAGTCATACCCTTCGGGAAAAACAAGGTTACCCCTAGCTACCAAATAGGTGGCAATCCATTGAGCACAGAAGAAGTTATCAGGGACCAGGGGACCCAGGTTGATAGTAGACTGTCATTCGACACCCATGTAGCTAAAGTAGTTAGGAAGACCTTCTACATTGCCCACCTTATTATGAAGGGATTCTCATCTAGATCAAGGGAGGTCATAGTCTCCCTATACTCATCACTCATCAGACCAATGATTGAGTACAATGCCCCATTCGGAATGTATCTGACCCGACACTTGCAGCAGCTGGAGAGGCCACAAAAGTTCCTCACCAAAAGGATAAAGGGTCTCAAACATCTGTCCTATGCTGCCCGACTGAAAGAACTCCAGCTCTATTCAGTCGCCACCGCTTGCTCAGAGGTGACCTTTGCCTAACATACAAGGCCATGTCAAACCCAGATTTGATGAATATGCTTCACCTCAAAAATCTAGATCCGTCAGAGCCACAAGGGCGGGAGACTTAAACCTCGACACGGCTATTAATAGGACGTGCTGGAGGGATAGATTCATCACCCAAAGACTCCCTATGCTGTGGAATAAAATCCCGGTATATGTGAGGCAGAGCACCTCGCTGGCCTTGTTCAAGAGAAATCTTGACCAATGGATGGGAGATCGCAGATATACCCCAGGGATTACCTCAGTGTCACTGCTCAACAGAGGCACAGCAGAATAATGGGTATAGTTCCCCATACTAAAGGGGAGGCGTAAGCCACAATACTATGGGCTAGGCTTGTAAATGCCCTCGGGCAGATAGCCTAGTATGAACCTATGAACCTATGAATTGTTAACTAACCCAGTCGGGTATCTCCACTGTCTCAGCCCCTTAGGAATGTGTCTCCTCTGTAAACATTCTCTACGGTAAACCATTTCTAGTTGTAATTTCTTACATTTGTAGAGTTTTGCATCAAAAATCTTTAAGCTGTCAACGAAAGCAATATTATTATTTCTGTTACCTGAATCTGCATTATTAGACACCGATTCACTCGAGGAAATTCCACTTGAAAGTAAATGCATCAGTTTATTCAGTATATCTTTTAAAGACGGAACATCCACTGTCAGAAAGGTGTTCAACGTGTTAGCCAGCAGTTGCTCCGTTCTGTTGAAGTTCGGAGCACTCGAATTCAAAGAGTTTGCAGTCCCTAAAATCTGCCCGGTGGAAGAAACCAAGGAAGCCAAAGAAATAGCAGAACCAGTGATGCCAGAAGCCATAACTTGGTTTCCACTGAGGTGTAATCCATTGTTTAAGCTTCCAAAAGCAGTCGGAAGTCCATTACTGACTCATTTCAGGTCAAGCAATGCATTTATGAGCATTTATACAATACTGAATAACAAAACCTCAAAAATGCCCTAACGTGACACAGGGCACAACTTTTCTTTTTCAGTATTAGAACAAGTTCCTACTGACATTCGGTGGGGCCCCTGGTCACTCATTTTAGAGGAAAAGGAGCTTACTTGGCAGTTACAACTCAATGTTTTTGCATTCCCTGGCTTGAATGAACAATGTAATCGGAAATGTTTGTTAAAATTAAAATCATTAGAAAGACTATTTTTACAAACATATATATTTTTATTTATTTATTTTACATTTGTTGACTGGGACAGTCCCACTGGATACATGTCCATTTTCAGTGGAGGTCCAGGGAGAAAAGCTCCAAAGGTGGTTACATATACAATCATTACAGTGTACATATAGATCAGGAGTCATCAAAACATTATACAAATACAGAACATTTTACAGTCTAGTTAAATTTATACAAATATAACACATTTTATAGAGCAGCTAAATTTATACAGTCTAACAATCTTCAAAACTGGCATAACAGAGATAATTTGAGTACCACTTACAGACACAGAATTAGTACACCAGTATGCATAAAGATTTAGTCAGGCTTGGAGCAGGGACATATCCACTGAGACTTGAAATACTCCTTTAGAGCTTTTTTAAATTGAGATAGGGTCGTAACCTAGGCTAATATTGGCAGGAAGGGAATTCCAAATTTTGCAGCAGAGTTGGCGAACAGGGAGTCACCAGCTGGATTTGATTGTTTGCACTAATAGTCTATTAGATGACCGGAGTGATCTGGAGTTGAAGTGGGGATAGATGATGTTTTTCAGGGCAGGTGTATTACCTGGTTTGTTAAGTGCTTTGTGAGCCACAGTGAGTTAATTATACTGAATCTGCCTGGGAAGCTCTAGTCATCCGAGATAATTTAGATTTTTACAATGATGTGTTCTGTAGGGTAAACCAGTTGCAAATCTTGCTATGTTGTTATAGCAGATTGAGAGTTTGTTAAGATCAGTTTTATTTAGGCTGGCAAGTAGAGGGGATGCGTAGTAGAGAGTAGGTGGGAGCGGGCAATGGAAGTCCCTCCATGTGGGGTAAGGAATGTCTTTATCCTATATAGTGAGCCCAGTTTTCTGTTAATGGTTTTGATTGTTCTGTTGACGTGCACATCAAACTTAAGGTTGTTGTCTATAATAACTCCTAGTAGTTTTGTATGGGCATCTGAAGAGATTATGGTACCATTATTAGCCTTAATGGAGAGAGAGAACGCCGTGGATCTTCGCGTGGGGGTGAAAAGTAGTAAGGAACAAGTTTCTAACTCTTTTGCATATAAATAAATTTATATATACACACAAACACACACACACACACACACACACACACACATATATATATACAGGGTCTATATTATATCACTGAACGCTTAAAAAAGCGAACGCTGATCGATCGACCTAATTTAAGCGAAAGCTTACAATCTCAAACTGTCAGATCCCAGGAAAAAAAAATCGCTGATCCAAAACACATACACACAACACAAGCATACCAAACAAACAGAAATCCACACACATACACCTAAAATCTGATACCTAACCCTGCACTAAACTATGCACACACCACTAACTACCCACTTACCTTAACCCAAACCCTAAGGTCCGTCACTATCACGCACTCGCCTCACCCGCTCCCCAACCCTAACTCACTTAAATCCGCCCTAATCCTCATGTCCACTCAATCGCACACACACCTAACCCGAGCCCTAACCCTAAGTCACCTAAATCACCCTAACACTCACATCCACACAATCACACACTTACCTGAATCCGACCGGTAACTTTCCACCATAACACTGAAAATACCGAAGCAACAGAAATGGACAACCAAATTTTTTCCCTAGGAAAAAATTTGAGTTTCTGCTGCTTCGATATTTTGCAGTTTCGCGAAAATAAGTTCGATCAATCAGCGTTCGCTTTTTTAAGCATTCGAGGATATAATATAGACCCTATATACACATACACATTTTATATATAAAAAAATGGAAGTTGAGAACAAAGTATGTGATGTCACTTTTTGAGGATATTTATGTTATGCAATTTCCTTATAGTTTTTGCCTGATGAAGTTCAGTCATTGAGAGTGGATGAAAGCGCTAACCTTTACTGATTAAACCTTTTTGTGCAGTCTTCATTTCTGCCTTTCCTTATTGGATTTTATTGGTTTGTGTTCATATTTTTGGGGACTTTCTCTAAGGTTCTATCAGTAACGGCACTGGAAATCATGCAGAGACAACTACGTTCCCTTCTACTGCACTGGCAGCTTCTAGCACTGAGTGTCCTAAGCAGTATAATAACTGTCACATGCTCACTGAAAATCAACTCCTGCTCATGCTAGCCAATTCTGCATGGTAGATATGAAAGTCTTTAGCAAATATGACTGCATCTCTCCCTCAGACTCGGTATACAGTGAAAATTACTGTGTCATATCCTTACCCATATAAATGCAACTTCCTCATACAGACAATTCAAAACTGTCATGCACTGATGTCATTAAAAAATTACTATCCATGCCACCTAGAACTATTATGATTGGGCGTTAGTAGGCTCTCCTCAAATATACCAACTACATGCATCTCCTCATCAACATATCACCAAGAATATACCAGTCCCTTGTCCAGTATGCATAATCCAGATTCTGGAAACATTTTAGTAAATGGTTATTCTATTCTTAGGCATTCAAGCTCCATGCTCACCAGGATGGACAAGGATAGGTTTACAGTTAGCTGTTTCTCAAGAACCAGGAATGCAGACATATCACGGGCATTCAAGGCCCTCTCCACCAGCTAGTATGACTGTAATGTGATACCAGACAATGTGGAAATATTGGACCTGACATGAAAATCAATGAGGGACATACAAAAGGACATGCCAGAGATTGCTATGCAAGCTTCAGTCAAGGGTAAGACTCTGGTTCTGGATAATATCCTCCCCTTCACTGAGAATGATGTCCACACCGAAGGAAAAAGATAACTGGGTTCAACACCTGACTTAGTAGGTGGTGTCATTTCACAGGGATCCAGTCTGTGTCACCTTTGGAGATGATGATTAACAGTCAAACTTTCTTTGCAATGGTTGGTCTGAACTACTCTTTCAAGGGTTTCTGCACATTGGCCAAAGTCTTTCTTGCCGCTACTGTGTCTTTTTAAACAAAGATCATCTAATGAAATTCTTGATCTAAAACTGAATCCTAAACTGGAGAACATTAAGGTTGTCCCAAATGCCAAGAGTCTTAACAATAAACTACCAGATTTGAAGTCACTTTTGCATCTGAAACATGTCCATGTTTGTGTTGCTACCAATACATCGTTCAAAGGCAAAGAGAACCCCCCCACCCCCACCCGCCTAGGTTTTGTGCCTACCAAACTTTTAAACTCACTGGTAACTGTGGTGGAGTCTCTGAGTTCATTAGAGAAGGTACCCATTGTATCCCTCCCCTCGAGCTCAAGGAACTCCAGTTCACCTTAGGGAATTTAAGTGTCCAACTTCTACCTTATTATTGATCCCTATCTATGGCCCACACGATCATGAAAACTTCTTGGCATACTTTGAAAATATTCCTATATGGAATGGTTCATTAATTCTTGGCAACGTTAATAATCCCTACACTACAAATGTAGGTTATGCTTAATGTTGCTTAGATCGGGTTAACAACAACTTCCTGAATCAACTTGCGCCCAGTCCCACAGAGGCAGAAACTTTCTTGACCTAATTCCTACAAACATTGTTCTGGGCTGATCCCTTTCACCCCAGTTGGTCCTTCATTAGTTAGTCAGGTCAGACCATCTACTGGTTATCTTAACCCTCAAAACTTTAACTCCTCTGACAACCACCACCATTTTCTTTAGAGACTTGAAAAAAGGCAAACATTTTACAATTACATGTTGAAATTCTAAATTCACCCACAAAAACTCCACATTCGACTTGGGATATGCAGCCACCTAACTAAGGATCTTTATGTTCAATTTGAGAAATGCACTGACCTGGCACCTGGACCTATTAGTCCACCCTGGCAGTCAATTGATGTAAACAACTGTACAAGAGAAGCAATAAACTGATCAAATTACTATGTAGGGTCAGAACTTCTAAGCATGAAGACAATATAAAAAACTCATTGAAAACTGAAGGCAACCATGAAGACCAGCAAAGCATCCTATGAGCTCAAGCTAGCAACTGTGGCAAAGGATAACTAAGTCCTTCTTCAGTTACTTTAAAAACTTAAGAAATAATTCACAATACTATATATGTATTATGTATATGTAATATGTATGAACTGTATAAATTTTTAAAAGTACCAAAACCAGTTATTCTGGGTATTTTTGGAATACCCAAAATACATAAATCTCTACACAATCCACCCATGAGACCCATAGTGTCATCTCAGGGATCAAAAACTCAGCCTTTGGCAATTTATGTAGACACTATGTTAAAAGGATTTAACACTAAATATGACCATATTCTGATTGATTCATGGGATTTTTTGAAAAAAATAGGTGGGAGTACTTATTTAGATAACATGTTATTTATTACTATTGATGTTAAGGAATTGTTTTCAGTTATACCTCAAGATATTGGTTTAGACTGGTTTGAAAAAGTACTTGTTGAACTGAAACTAGTAACAGGAGCTAATTTTAGAACAGTTTTGGAATGTATGGAACTGATATTAAAGTACAACTATGTGTATTTTGAAGGAGACTACTACCATCAGAAAGAAGGAGTTGCCATGGGGCTCAGCTTGTGCCCCTATGTACGCTAACATCATTATGTTATTTTGGGAAAAGAATTATGTGTTCAATTCTATATACAGTCAATATACAAGTAATTATTTTCGTTTTTTGGACGATATATTTGTTTTATGGTCTGGTCCATATGAGTACATTCAAGACTTTATACAATATATAAACCAGACAACTACTTTTTTGCATTTCACACACCAAATAGATGCAGAGGAAATACATTTCTTAGATATTAAATTAAGTAAGGACAATCAGAGTAAATGTTATAGGTCCAATGTATTTAGAAAGGAACATCGTTCCAATGCCTATTTACATTTCAACAGTGATCATCCTTACCAACTTAAGAAAAACATAGTAAAAGGACAAATAATTAGGATGACCAGAATGGTCTCAGACGATACAGATTTTGTAAAAGAAATTGATAATGTTGAAAAAATGTTTTATGAAAGGGGCTATCCTATGGATTTTATTAGCCCTATAAAAGAATACGTATTATCAGAAAGAGGCAACAAATATAATGCTTTGTTAGCTAAAGAAGGGTGTGTGAAGCCTACAGTAACTAATAGTGACAAGAGTAGTTCTAATACTCCTAATACAATTGTAATAAGTGACACACCCTATTTGACGATCACATACCATCAAGGTGTAAAATGGTTGAGAAAAAGTATTGATGATACTTGGGAGATGTTCAGGAACATAGCAACAAAGACTGATGTATTTCAAAGTGATATAAAATACAGTTTTAGAAGAAACAAGAATATTAAAACTACTAGTATCAGGGGGGCTAACAAGAGACATGGCACTTTAAATGCGGTAGGTGTGCACAATGCACATTTATTGCTGGACTGAAAGAAATCAGAATACCTAGTTTGGGTATAACTTTAAAAGCCAAAAGGTACAATAGTTGTTACTCAAAAGGAGTAGTATACTTAGTATTCTGTAAAGTATGCTGGAGTTACTATATAGGCAAAACTGAACGCCATCTTAGGAATAGAATATATGAACATATAAGGGACATTAGCAAACACAATGACAACAATGCATTATATAGGCACGCAATGGTATGTAAACAGGCAGATTTCAAATTTTGGGTGCTTGAGGAAATTGAACCCATGGATAGAGGAGGTGATTGGGAGACTAAGCTAGAGTACAGAGAAATGATCTGGCAGTTGAGATTAGACGCATGTAGTGGAAAAGGATTAAATGATCATATATCCATAACTCTGGCGTTAAAAATATTGGCGGCAGACCCAAAGAAAAGGTAAAATGACCAGATGCTAAGAAAAACTGTAAAGCCCATAACCTCTAGAATAGAACTATTTAACAGGTCCCTTTATAAAGGGTTTAACTACGTTTCTAGGGTTGTAATATATATAATACTAATCTTATTTATTTATTTATTTATTTATTTATTCACACCTATACAATTTGGTATTACAATATTAACATAACATTTATATCAGTTTTAACAAGTTGTATAAATTATCAGCCCGACCTTTTTAAATAACATTTTTTTAAACAATATTTTTAAACAATATTTTTAAATAAAATCATCAGTATCATTTTAAATAAACTATTAATACTATATTAATTAATTATTTATTCATTTGATTTTATTATTAATCAATGCTTATTTATATATACACATATACATATTACAAACAGGTACAAACAAGTACATATTTGTTATATCTATATTCTTTATGTTTATGATTTTACACATACATATTGAGATAGACAAATGCATTTATTTTGCACATATGTATTTAACATAATATTAATTATTAACTTTTTTGGGGAGTTTTTTCTTTGGTCAACATGTCTATGTATTTATTTATTTATTAATTTACCAACGTGCCTTTTGGCAAACTGAATGTATATATTTGTATTTATTTGTGTTTATATATTTATTTATTTACTTATTTATATATTTACATTATATACATATGTATTGATTATACACATATAGGAATATATATTCCTTGTATGTATGTTGGCTTATTTAACACAATTTTATTCTAAATGTTTCTTCAGTGTTGCAGAAATTCATTGTTTGAAGTCTAGCCCTTTAATTAATTAATTTACAAGCAATTAACCAGACAAAGGTTCAATTAGTAATTAATTATGTAGGATATATAAAGTAAGAATTGTGAATGGTAACTGGATTCTGAGGAAGTCTCTGGTGTTGGAGATGAAAGCGCTAAATCAGTTACTTTGTCTTTATTCGTTTTTGAATTTATGTGTTTAAAGTATATTATTCATTTTATTTTTCGTTTTCTGGTAATAAATTTTACTATCAATCCGTGTGAGATCGATGTTTGTATCACCTATATAGAGTGATACGTGGGTACAAGGACAGCCTTCATTGTATTTGGAACTACTACGCTAATTCACAATACTACTCAACTTTTTCATAATGGGGACCTCCCACTCAAATCTTAAAGACATTGCTAATACACCTGAAACTATCACAATTCCAGCCATCCCAGAGTCATTCCAACCCCCCCCCTACAAAGGATCATATCCTTAACGTACTCTCAATGACCAAAATCACTGCTTCCATGAATCCTGACAGTATACCAGTCTGCCTAATGAACAAATACAAGACATGCACTCGCTGACCTCCTCCTTAAACTGTCTACCTCAAGCCAATCTACTGGCTATGTCCCTGAATCCTGAGCACCGTGGTAGTGATGGCATTCCACACAGGTGGATACTGAAAACTACAAGCCTATGAGCCTTATAAGTTTTACCTGTAAAGCCATGGAATGCATCATTACTGTTCTCATAACCATGACATCAAAAATCTGATAAGTTGCAAACCTCAGCAATTCATCTTTGTAAAGGGTAGATCATCTGACATATTGTAAGCTCGTCTGAAAAGGTTATGCAGGTGGTGGACAGTGGACACACTGTTCGTGTTTCCTTTTTTGATTTGGTCAAGGCATTTGACACCATACCACATTCATCATCAACAACCCCATTTTCCCATTTTCAACATGGGGTTGAGGTGTCATGTTAACTGTCGGCATCTCTTTCGATTCAGTGACACACTTTTGCCTTCTTCACCATTCATGTCTGAATGTCACAGATCTTCTCTCACACAATTCATCTACCTCTTTGCAGGATGGCCTTGTTTCCTCTCACCTTCTTTCCGTCTGTCCCAAATCATCTTCAGCAGATTGTCTTCTGCTTTTCTGCACATGTGCAAAAACCACCATGACCTGCTCTCTTTGATCTTTTCTGCAATTGGAACCACTTTGGCTTCTCCTCTTATGTCCTCATTTCTTTACCTGTCCTATAGTGTGCATCCAGGCACTTCATTTCCATCACGCCTAGCTTCATCAGCTCTGTATTTACTGCCCAGGTTCCTGTACCATACAGCAGTATGAGTCACACCACTGTTTTGTACACCTTACTTTTCAGCTTATTTGGCATTCTTCTGTCATACACTACACCTGACACTCTATGCCAGTTGGCTGCAGCCCCTCTGATTCTAGCTTTGACCTCTTCATTCAGAATTCCTTTCTCCTCAACCATCCCTCCAACTGAAGCTGTCAACATGTTCCACTATCTTCCTTTCTACCTTAGTTCTCAGCTTCTTCCAATTTCTCCAATTTGCTGCCATCACCACTGTATTACCTGTACTTAGTTTCATCTCCTGCGCCTTCAGTTTTGCATTCTATTCCCCTAACTTTGCTGAAGTTCTTGCTCAGAGATTGCCTGTAATGCCACATTATCTGCATAGAGCAACTCTGTTGATCTGTCCCCTCTGACCTGTTTGATAATGTAGTCCATCACCAGTATGAACAGCAGTGGGTCACAGCTGAACCCTGGTGCAAACCCACTCCCACTGGGAATCCCTCTGTGACACCGAACACTCTTATTACTTGCATCAGTGGGTCATTGTACATGGCCTGCACTAATTCTACTAATGTTTCTGGGACTTTGAACCACTGCCCAAACCAGCTTTCTTGGGACCTTATCATATGCTTTCTCCATGTCCAGGAATATCCAATGGGACTCTCTCCTCATATCTAGCTTCTTCTCACTGTGTCTCACTGCAAAGATAGAGTCAGTTGTGCAGCATCCTGACCTGAATCCGAACTGCTCATCTCCCATCTTACTTGTTACTACTCTATGTACCCCTTTATCAATCACCCTCTCCAAAACTTTCATGCAATGTTACAGGAGTTTGATACCTCTGTACTGCCACCAGGTGTGGATATCACCTTTGTTCTTGTACACTGGCACAAATATGCTTATTATCCAGTCATCTGGGATACACCTTTCTCTCCACAATGCTACCCTCAAAAGCGATTTCTCCTCATCTCACTCAGCATTCTTATCACATTTGCTATGACCTCATCTGAGCCTACTGCTTTCCCTGACTTCATTTTCCTTGGTGCTATTCTTACTTCTTCTAGGGTGGGATCCTCCTCTTCTCTCATCGTAGGCTGTGTCTGGGGCAGTACACCATCTGTGGGGTTTTCTTCATTCAGAAGCTGCTCAAAATACACCTTCAATTTGCCTTTGATGTCCTGCAGACTGGTGAGCAGCCTCTTGCTGGTATCCCTTATGAAGAGTGCTGGACTATCTTCTTTATCTTTCTGTCTTAGTCTTGTAGCTATTTATAGTTTCTTTGTGCCATCTACTGAGTCACTTTCCAGAAGCTGGTAGAGTGCCTCCAATACCCTGTTCTTTGCTACTGCAACTATTTTGTTAGCTTCATTGTTTGCCAACCAGTATTCCTTCCTAGCCTGGTCCAGCTTATCTATCTCCCACTTTCTTCTACACTCATTTCTTTTGATGACTTCCTGGACTTCTGCATTCCACCACCAGTTTCCTTATGTACCTTATTTCTATACCTGTCACAGTCACATATCTGTTCTGTTGTCTTTGCATGTGCTGTTTTGAGGTGCCGCTATTCTTCAACTCCATCTATTTCTCCCTCTTCTTGGGGTGCTAGAGCCCTGAGTAATTCCTTGAGCTGTTGCACTTTCTCTTCAGTCAACTTCCAGGTCTTCAGCCTGGGCTCTGTTGACCTGTGAGCCTACTCTGGCCACTGCTTGCAGCTAACTGAAGCAACTAATTACTTATGCTGTGAGCCAACTGTTTCTTTGGGGATAACTTTACAATCATTGATTTCACTACAGTGCCCTTTCCTTACTAGCAGGAATTCTACCTGGGTTGCATGTTGGCCACTCTTGTATGTGAGCTTGTGACTTTCTCTCTTTCTGAACCATGTGTTGGCTACTATCAAGCCACTTGCCAGACAGAAGTCAAGAATGGCCTACCCTTCTTTATTCCGGTTACCTCACCCATGTGGGGACCCAGCTATTCATCATATTCTCCTCTGTCTGTCCCAATATGTGCATTCAAGTCAACCATTATCAATACCAATTCATGTTGCCCTGCTTTATCTACTAGGTCCTGTGACTACTGTATGGATGCATTCTTTGCCTCACTATCACAACCTTGCTGTTTAAAGCTGAGATTATGAATACTGCCCTAACATTACACCGGAGTCTGATTGCCTCAAGTCTGTCACAAATTCTGATGACATCCCTCACTGCCTTCTGAAGCCTCCCTCACCACAATTCCCAAACTATTTCTAGTCTGTCCTCCTCTTGAGTAGTAAACTCTGAATCCCAAGCCAAGTGGCTTTGCTGTTCTGCCCTTCCATCTTGTCTCTTGGATATGTAGGATGTCCAGCTTTCTCCATACCATCATGTCCTCCACTTCCATGCTCCATCCTGTTAGGAAACCTACATTAAGTGTAGCAATTCTTAGTTTATGTTTGGCAGGTTGATTAGTTTTACGTCCAGCTTTCGCTCAATAGAGCTATCCCAGGTAACCCAGGCTGAGCAACTGGATAATGCCTACCAGTAGTTTACGGACCCAGGGCTGCTGGGCTTTAGAGTGGGCACACACTGGTCAAAAGGGGCACATAGACCCTTCCCACTGTTAACAAGGGTTCCTGGTATAGGATGGAGTAGGCCACTTCCTCAACCCACTTATTACCGGTAAATATACACTCACATTTGGCGACATTATTCAACATGACCAAATCACCTAGAGCCATATTTTACACCATTGAGTGACTAGCCCTGCCACAACATGCAATTTGTGATCTGTGCTCTCCTATCTTGAGGATACTGTGCATCACAGTATATGCCCAAATAAGTTGCTCTACACAACTCTTCCCCCATGGGGCACCATGTAGAGTCTGTGCTGTTGCTTACAGCTCCCATTTACTGGTGAGTTTGAGATGGAGACACTCAGCATGTTTTTGGGAAGCTAGAGGAACCCCCACAGAGGCAAAGGGAGAACATGCAAACTCCAAACAGGCATTGGCTGGAGGTCAGGATCGAACCTTGTACCAAGTGCATTGGAGGAGAAAACCTTAACCAGTATGCCAACTGGTCATGTGGTATGTGGTATAGTATGACACCATACATTATGGAATCATAAATAAGGTTATGGCATTAAACATCAATCTTTTTATAGCAACATGGATAACTAACTGGTTCAATAACAGAACACATTTTCAGAGATGTTGCTGCCTCCTCAGTCCGAAAGAGGGTACAGTGGTGTTCCCCAGGGATCTGCATCATGTCCCCCTCCTATATGGCACTTACTTCTCTGATCTCAAAACTGATAACACTGATATCTGGTTAACCACATTTTTGGATGACTGCAGGTGAGGTGTAGTTATCAATTCAACCCAAAATACTTACACTCTTCAAAATTAATTAACATGAGTTAACACCCAGTGCACAAAAAAAAAAAGGATTTAAAATAAATGCCATGAAATGCAGTATCATCCCTTCAATGAAACCACAAACTGCTCCAACATCCCTCTGTCAAGTGAGTGCAGTAAAGACCTGGGAACCTGGGTTGATAGCTCCCTTTCCTTTGATCACCATGTAGAAACTTGTATCAGGGCCTTGCTGCAAAGTAGATGGCCACTGTTTCATGGTCACTGTAATGTAATTGATCAATGAAGGGTGTATCTTATACATCTGTAAGCACTCCTTTATCCATAAATGTGGGATGCTGTCAAATGCTTTTTGTAATCTGTCCATGTCATACTTAGATTATTTTCCCTATTACAATTCACCTTTATGGCTTTATTTAACAAACGATCCTTCATTCCATAAGACTTTCTTTAGTTAGCATTTTGTTCTATTGCCATAATTGAGTTTTCTTCTAAATGACTATAAACTCTGTCATCAATTCCAGTACATAGTTTATAAATTGCCAAAAGGCAAGTTATTAGTCTATAGGTTCTATGACAGCTTGCAGGTTCAATCTTAAGGAGGAGTATTGCTTTTCCTGTTGTTAAACAGGTTGGTGTCTGATCGGGATGCACATGTAAATAATTGCTACACAAGGCTAAATCTTCATGTAAAGATGTTTTGAAAACTCTCAAAACAAAAACAGATCTCAGAAAACCCCCATAACCTATTATCTTAATACAAACAAACAAAACTATGAACATCTTCAAATAATGAAGTTTAACTCTCTTAATAGGAACAACTGTCCCAGGTTGGCAGCTGCACTCACAGGCTTTAACTGACCTGTAATAAAGGTTACCCATGTTAAGACGCATGGTACAGCCTGTGCTTCTACTTAAAGTGTGGTATGTTTTAACAGCTCATAACCTTAATCCTCTACACTAACTGCCAGTCCATGGTGTCCAAGTAATACACAGATTAAGTCTCGGCCCTTCTTTCAGGAAGTTCTTCATTTCAGGTAATTTATACAGATGCCCACACTGGATAAGCATAGCTCCAGTCAAATGAAGGCCTGGAACAGGTAATCATCCCAGTAAGGATAAAGGTGAATATCCTTAGGTAAGCTCCAGGCAAAAAAATGGAGCCAAGCATCTTGCGAATACTTTGAGAGCAGTGGAAAGCCCAAACAGCAAAGAGGTCAATGTGAAGAGCCATGTCCCTGTAAATGACTCGAGGAATCTTTTGTACTGCTTATAAACTGGAATGTGGAGGCAGGTGTTCTTCATATCCAGGGTGACTGAGAACCTCTGGTAACAACAAGAGAAGAGAGGCCTGCAGAGGTAACATTTTGAATGTCCTCATGTTCGGGAGTTTGTTTAATATATAAAGGTCCATAAGAATTCGCCAAGTACAGTTTTGCCCAGGGAACAAGAACAGTTTGGAATTCCAATTCTACTGTTTCTTATTCAGGTAGTACTCCTCCTACTCTAGTAGAAGAAAACATCTAGTCCAATATAGAGCCTGACAACGAAACCTGATCTGGAGAAAAGGAGTGATTCCCACAAAAAGGGGAAAGGCCCTAAATTCTATCTTACATCTCCAAGCAGTGATAACACTGTGTTAAGTCAAAAGTTCTGGTCAATGAAAAAGATAAAGAAAGAAAAAGCTAATCTTATTCTTTGAAACTGGGAAGGATGGGTCTAGGTAGTCAAAAAGTACAGTTTTGTACCTACCATAAATGTAGATGTTCGAGTGCTCATACAGCTGCAGTCATAACAGATGGGTTATCCCGCCGTCAGGCGGGTCCTCGGTCGGCCGAATTCCAAAGTCTAGGTCCGGCGTTGGTTGTAGTCGCTTCTTCCCTGACGTCAGTGCGACAGGGGTATAAAATAACCAGCCAACGCCATCTTCTTCAGGTTTTCTTGCCCCAGATGTCAGGTGCCCCCAGAAGGAAGGCAAAACATAAACTTATGTAGTCATGCAATATAGAATAATAAAAAAAAAGTAGTTTGCAAGCAAATACACCATAAAAGAATGCCCCAAATAGGTTGTATGAGAAGGTGTTTGTCATAAGGCCTGTCCTAAGAGGGGATGGAGGGAGGGAAACCTGGACTGCAGCTGTATGATCACTGGAACATCTACATTTATGTTAGGTACAAAATTGTACTATGTTCATCGTGCATACAGCTGCAGTCATAACAGATGGGTAGAATCCCAAAACTAAGTAGGGGTGGCAGGCACTAAGTGGAACTAGGAGGAGCCAGGATGCCCTGCAAGACAGCTGTGGCAAATCCCGCTCTAGATTTTGAGTAAAGTGGAAGGTGATAGTGTTTGGAGAAAGTGTGCACTGAACTCCAAGTGACTGCTTCCAAAATGTCCTTGGTAGGGACCCCCCTGAGGAAAGCTGCAGAGGTAGCTGTGGCCCTTGTGGAGTGGGACCTGATGCTTGAAGGCACAGCTTTTCCATGAAATGAGTAACAAAAGCGTATGCAGTGATTTTGAGATTGTCTGTTTGGAGATAGCCTTTCCTTGAGCACCTGTAGCATAGGACATAAAGAGTTGCTTGGATTTCCTGAATGGCTTTGTCCTGTCCAAATAATAACGTAGTTGTCTGTGAATGTCCAAGGAATGCAGTAGTCTTTCCCCTTTGTTTTGTGGGTTAGGGTAAAAGGTAGGTAAGTGGATAGTCTGATTCAAGGCTACACTGGATACTACCTTTGGCATAAAGGTAGGGTTGGTTCGTAAGGAAACTCTGTCCTGATGGAAGATGATGAAAGGTTGCACAGCCATGAGGGGCTGTAGTTCCGAAACCCTACGTGCTGAGGTGATAGCCAGAAGGAAGGCTGTTTTCCATGACAAATATTGTAGTTCTGTTGAAGCAACTGGCTCAAATGGAGGAAGGGTCAGTTTTTCCAATATGAAGTTGAGGTCCCAAGCAGGGACTGGTGGTTTCCTTGGGGGTTTTATATTCTTAGCCCCTCTGAGGAACTGTCTTAAGAGAGGATGAGAGAATAAAGGAGGATCCGTGTTGTATTGTGCAGAAATGGCTGAAGCATGGATTTTGATGGAGGAGAAGGAAAGTCCACTGTTTAACATCTCAGCTAGGTACTGTAATATTTGAGGTATATTTATTACCCAGGGATTCTGGCCCTTTTTCCTGATTCCAGGCACAAAACCGCTTCCATTTGGCGGAGTAGGCTTTTCTAGTAGAAGGTCTTCTGGCCTCCAAGATGACATCCTGCACCTCCTTGGAGAGGAGGGTCTGTTGTGAAATCAAGGGATTCTCCATGTGGCTAGATTTAGGGTTTTGAGCTGGCTGTGAAGAGTTTTGAAGTTGTGCTGGGACAACAGAAGAGGCACTAGAGGTAGGATCCATGGTGGGGAATGCGTCAGGCTCTTCAGGAGCGGATACCAGTGTTGTCTTGGCCAGTCTGGAGCAATGAGAATCATTTTCAGCCTCTCTGCTCTGGCTTTTAATAGAACTTTGGGCAGCAGAGGGAGAGGCGGAAAGGCATAGACTGTCAATGTTGTCCAATTGAAGGAAAGTGTGTCCACTTTCTAGGCCTGTGGATGATAGGTCCTTGTGCAAAATTTTTTCAGTTGGTAATTTCTGTGGGTAGCAAAGAGCTCTATGTCTGGCTGTCCCCATGCCCAAGTTATCTTTGCGAAAACTTGAGGATGCAACTTCCATTCTTGTGGATCTGTCATATTTCTGCTTAGGCTGTCTGCCAGTGTGTTTTCCTTCCCTGGCAGGAATTGTGCCTGAAGTTGGATTTGCAATTCCAGAGCTGTGTTCCAAAGGGTCATGGCTAGTCTGCACAGGGGGTATGAATGAGTTCCCCCCTGTTTGTTTATGTACCACATCACTGTGGTGTTGTCTGTCCTTATCAATAGCTGGCCTGGATGCAGTAGGTCTTTGAAGGCCATAATAGCATTTTGCACTGCTAGCATTTCCTTTTGGTTGATGTGTAGGTGCTTCTCTTTTTGGGACCATTTTCCATGAATGCACTGATCTTTCATGTGTGCCCCCCAGGCGTAGTCCGAGGCGTCTGTTGTGATGATTTGATTTGCTTGAGGTATGCAGAAAGGGAGACCTTTGTTTCTTTGGCATGCTTGAGCCCACCACAGAAATTCCTTTTGAAGACATGGAATGAGTGGTATAACTGTTTCCAAACTGTGGCTGTGTTGAGACCATAAGTTTTTAGGTACCATTGAAGCTTCCTCATATGCAGCTTTGCACATGGGATCAGCAGGATGCAAGATGCCATGAATCCCAGAGCCTGCAGGACTTTCCTTGCAGTCAGCCTGGTGAAGGCTGCCATTTTGCTGACGTATTGAGATAGTTGCCCTTGTTTGTCTGGCGTGAGGTAGGCCCATCTGGGTGTTTGTATTCAAGCTGGCACCCAGGAAAATTATTGTTTGAGAGGGTATTAGTTTTGATTTCTTTTTGTTGACTGTGTATCCCAGAAAGTTCAAGTGTCTTATTACAAATGCCAGGTGTTTCAGAAGTATGTCCTTGCTGTCCGCTTGGATCAGGCAGTCGTCCAGATATGGGTATATTTGTATTCCTTGAAGTCTGCAGAAGGCAATTACTGATGCCAGGCATTTCGTAAACACTCTGGGCACAGTAGATAAGCCAAAGGGCAATGCAGAGAATTGATAATGGGTTGAACCTGCAAGAAATCTGAGGTATCTTCTGCAATCTTGTCTGATAGGGACATGCAAGTATGCCTCCTTGAGGTCCAATGTTACCAGCCAAGACTCCTTGCCCAGCATGGGAAGAAGCTGTTGTAATGTGAGCATCTTGAATTTTGGTACCTGTAAATATGTGTTTAGGATGGATAGATCTAAAATAGGTCTCCAATCTTTGTCTTTCCTTGGTACCAGGAATAGTCTGGAATAAAACCCTTGACCTTGTTCTTTTGCAGGCACCTCTTGAATAGCTTTCATGTCAATGAGAGCTGAAATTTGTTTTTGTGCCTCTGCCCTTTGATTTTGTGGCAGGTTTGGCATGCCTCTCATTTTTGGAAGGGTGTGAAAGTGGAATCTGTAGCCTCTGTCTATAATGTTCAGGATCCATTTGTCTTTTGTGACAATATGCCAATTTTTTGAGAATAATGCCAGTTTTCCGCCTAAAGGTGCTGCCATTAAAGCTTTGCTTGGCAAGTAAAGGGGAAAGTCATTGTGTCTGCTTTCTGAATGACTGTGATCTATCTTCTCCACCTCTTGGGCTTGGTGCTTGCCATTGCCTGGCTCTGAATGATCCTTGAGATTGCCCTCTACCTCTCGGGCGCCTGTATCTGCCTCTTTGAGGTCTGTCCGTGGCTGGAAAGGACCAATTTTTTGAAGGCCAGTTTCTGCTGAAACGTGGAGGTTGTACCTGCAGGAAATCTTTCACTGTTTGCATTGACCTCGCCTTTTCCTCCATTTTCTTTAGTACCTCCTCAGCTTTAACACCAAACAATACATCTTTTTGAAGAGGTGCATCTAGTAATTTAGCTTTGACATGATCTGGTAAGGCTTGTTCTTTGAGCCAAGCATGTCTATGTATGACAGACCCTGTAACAGCAGCTCTACATGAGGCCTCTAAAGCATCAAAACCACACTGCAATGTATGTTTACCCACTTGCTCTGCACTATGCAACAAATCCTGCAACTCTTTTAAATCTGGTTGCTCAGGTTGTGTCATTTTGCTTTTAAACTCAGATAATAAAAACTGTTGATACTTTAACATATGGAACTGACAGTTTAATGCCCTCATGGTTAAAGTGGCCGAGGTATACACCTTTTCCCCCACCTTTCTAAAGCTCTGGAATCTCTCTCTGAAGGTAATGGGTTTTTAGCAGTAGAGGCCTTAATTCCCTTGGGACCCTGTGAAATAGTTTCTGGGTCAGCAGTATGGCTTTTGTATAGGAACTGGTGTGAATCAGGAACCCGGTAATACCTGTCTGGTTTAACAGGAGCTGGAGGTAAAGAATCTGGGTTGAGGCTGGCTTCTGTGTACACAACATCTAATATTTCTAAGACAGGAAGACAGGAGGGATAGCCAGATGCCTATGCTGGGGAAGCAAGAGAAAATCCCTGAGCCTTTTCTTGGAATCTGAGTAATCTTGGCCTTCCCAGTGAAAGTGTTCCCTCAAAGTATGTAGGGTTTCCCCAAAAGAGTAGTCCTCAGGGGGGGAGACTGAGGGGAATAGACTCCTCTGCATCAGAGTCTTCAAAAGGAGAATATGTATATTCCTGGTCCTCGGATTGTTCAGAGGTAATAGAGGCTTGATCTGAGGAAGGGTAGTCTTCCTCTAATCTGGGCCTTTTGTCCGAGGGAGGTTGAGAACCCCTGATAAGAGTAATCAAATCCTCAGCCATTTTGAGCATCTGTGTTTTAGGCATCGGGCCTTGAAAGGGGTTCTGAGGTCCTTGTTTTTTAGTTTTCATGGCTGCTTTAGATTTTGTGAAAGCCTTAATTGAGAAGGAGGAAGGCCTGAAGACACCTTGAGAAATGGCAGGCCTGTCTAAACTCTGGGTTTCCCCGCCAAAAACGGCGTCGGTATCTGTAGTCGGAATGGGGGCCGAGGAGCCTGCGACCTCGGGCACAGAAGACACCGGTAATGAAGTGTCATCGGTACTCAGGGGCTGCGTAGGCGCCTCGCTGAGAACCGGAGAACCAGTAGTCGGCCTTACCGTGGTGTCAGCAGAAGTCGCGGACCTCATATGTCGGTCCTTATCTTTGCGTCTTTTACTCAAAACTGGAGTCGGAGTATCCAACGACATAATATAATTAATTTTTTTACCAAAATAGTGATGGGCGAACTCCGCCCGACGCTTAATAGTGCGTTTGTTGAATCTAGCACAAAAACGGCAGGCCGAGACGTCGTGGTCTGGGCCTAAGCAAGGAATACAGAAAGAGTGGAAATCCTTATGCGGTATTTGCTTCCCACATGAAATGCAATTATTAACTTTGTCTGACATCGGTCTGAGGCAACGGGGTACTTAGCTTTCAAGAAGACTTCGGCTGAAATATTTTCATAAATCTCAGGAGCTGGCCGACCGGCACTTGCGAACTGCTTCTGCTTCAGGCACCGCGCGGCAAGAAAGACTGAAGAAGATGGTGTCGGCTGGTTCTTTTATACCCCTGCCGCACTGACGTCAGGGAAGAAGCGAATACAACCGACGCCGGACCTAGACTTTGGAATTCGGCCGACCGAGGACCCGCCTGATGGCAGGATAACCCATCTGTTATGACTGCAGCTGTATGCACGATGAACATCTGGGAGATACACATTAGAAGGGAAGGGGGTACATTCCTTCCTGCCTTTATCCTGCTGCCTGCCATGTTCCTTGCTTCTTCGCAGCTAGCCTTTTTCAAAAGCCTTCCAAAAGGTCACTGCTTGGTTAGGGTTAGAAAATTTCCACGGTACCACAGAAAATGACAGTGGAAAAGCCACCTAATGTTTGCTATTTTCTTTTCCTTCTCCTATAGACTTCGACAGTCCTACTGAGATTGAAGGCTAATTTATGTATTTATTTTTTTAACCTGATAAGTTATTACAAAGATTTCTTTTAGCACAGTCTGTAAGGGCTGAATTCTCAGACAAACATGCCTTCCAATAAATTTATCCAAGGCAGCAGACCTACCCATAGATATCTGCTGAATATTATCCAAACTTAACTGCAGGTCTACTGGGATTTAAAAGTCTAATAAAATTAGTTTCAGCAGTTTTTGCTATATGGCTGCATCTTGCATTTCCTTGGCCATACCTCTATATACCTGCCTCAAAATAACCCACCGGTACTACAACATAGGGGGAAAAACAGTTTACATCTTTTATAACCAGGGTGGAGGCGGTATACACTTTTTTACCAACTCTAATGCCCTGCTTTCTTTGTCATTATGAACAGTGGTGTTAGGTTGTGCCACTTCAGATACTCCAGTGTCATCTAAGGAAATGACTGTCACGTCTGCCATAGAGTTTTTTCAGATGTACTTGAATGTTTCATCTGTCCTAACAGTCTCATTGTCTGGTGGCTAGTGGCTATAAATCTGGGACACAGGAAAACACTACTGAAGTCTGAAACACAGACAGAATTGCCAGTGGTTTAGGTTTCTCAATTCCTAATAATACCAAGTACCTTTAGTGAAAGTCAGATACCCTCTCCCCCCATTTAAAATGCTCTCTAATTAAATATAATGCTTTTTTCAAAGGAAACATCCTTCAGGGGAACAGCAGGAGAAGGAGACTCCTCCCTAGTATCACACCTAAGTGGGGAAACAAAGCTGGAGGAATATATCAGGTCTGGATCATTTGCTTCATCAATGTCTATCAAATGACTGTTCAGGGAATGATCCCTCTTCCTTTTGTTGGAGGAATAATACTTGAAGCAAAAGGTTGTTGGAAGCGGGAGGGGGTCAACCTCTACTGATCAGCAATGTATTTACTCCTCAAACTGCCCGTAACAAAGACGGCTAGATCTAACGAAGTCCCAGACAGGGGTACATATCCCAAAAAGAAGCTCAGAGATTCCACTTCCTAGGGCTTTTTACCAATCAGTAAAATACTGGCATTCTGGAAAAATTACATAGTTTAGTGTTGCCAAGTCCAAAGAGGGAGAGTGATTTTTAGCAGCATGAGTTTTTTGCTGTCCTTTTACAGATGCCAGGGAACCAGTGTACAGCTGTAACACAGATGAGATATCCATAAAGGCCTAGTTAATTATTTGAATTTGTTTACTACAAGTAGAGTACTGATCAATTCTGTCCATTTTCAGTCTCAACCTGGGGTTATTATGCAAACACTGTTAACTAAACATACAGAAAGTACATATAAACAAAATGTACATTGCACTGTCGACCTCCAGATGAGCTCAACATTTTGGAAAAGTGGGAGGCAGACAAAGCTGCATTTTGCTGGAGATGGGGTTACTAAGACTTCACATACACTGTCTGTAGATTATTTAGACAACAACTTACATGGTTTCTCCATTTTATGAAGGTGCTTTGATTTTTGTGTCTTTGAACTGCTTGGAGGAAATCACTCCCCAAGAAGGCAGGTAAGCTGTCCCTTGGCTTAAAGCCAAAAGTTTATGTTGTTTTAAAAAAGCTCAGAGGATTTTGCCTCTGGGGTGTATGATATTCTTTTTAAAAATTGCTTAATGTTCACAAGATCTTCACCAACCAGAAAACACACAAAAAGGTGAAAACCATCATCTTGTGAAACTGGCCTACCACAGAAATGCACTGTTCATCTTTTCTCAGGACTGTGCGTCTCAAATCCTGGCCTGTAATACCTACCTAGTTGAGGATGTTATACATCTTGACTTTCAATAACTTGCTGTATTAAATGATAATGTCTTACCATTACTTCTTAATTAATTAGTAAATTACATTGCTAAGAGTAGATTTGATGTCAGGACACCCCAACCTCACATCGTCGCTATCCTAGATGTGATAACCTGGATCAACACTGCAGTCTGAAAGGTCACTGTCAGCGAAGACAAACGGGCCATGCACCTTCACTCTTCTCCCTCCCTGCTAGTGGCACTAACTGAACCTTGGTTGCCAGAGTTTCAGTAAGGGCTTCAACCCTCTGCTCCACAAAGCCAGGTTTGTTTGGCCTTTCTTTTCAGTGATTTATCTTCATTGCCAAAGCTTCAATTGCTGCAATTTTGTCTTGGGTTAAAACTGAGAACCTGGTTGAGTGCCATATCACATGCACAAAAACTACATAAAACTCTGTGATGACAATGTTAAGACTTCAGCAATCCAAATTATGAGAACACCAGACAAGTGAAGTGGGTGGTGGCTGTCAACTGTATGTCAAGTAGAGAACAGATTGCTCAGTAATCCTACAAGCTGTAATGGACCCCAAGAAAAGACTGAAACACAAGACTTCAAATGAGACAGGGGCAGGCACAGATACCAAATTATGCATACATCCTCCCAATCATGTAGTACAAACGACATCCCCAAAAAGCATAGAAATATCAGTCTGAACAAAACTGAAGCACTTCTCTTCTGGAGCAAAGGAAGATTGTAGGGAAAACTGTGTGTGTTGTGTGTGTATGTCACATAAAGGGGAAGGCAAAATACACTCAACAGATAAAGCAAATTAGAGAGAGAGGGTAACAGACCCCCCCCAATAGCTAACAACCGCACCTCCTTAATAGTCTTTCGTAACTTAGCCAATAAGTCCATCAGAAGGTACAAACAAATCCCCCAAAAAAGAAACAAATTACTCTCTTAATATTCTGTCACACACTTTTGGAAAGAGGTTAACCTATTTACAGAAGAAAACCTCCTCACGATACCCTGTCCCCTGTCTACAAACACCATTCAATGTGGTATAGCAAAACTTTCTGCAGAAGACTTCCTTAAAGAATTTAGCAATTCCCAGCAAACTCCATACCAGCACAGATCATGCATTGCCCACCCCATCATAGCCCCCCCCCCCACTTCAAATGCATACATTCCAAAGAAGTCTCTATTTTACTTGAAAACATTTTCACTGACACCCCTCCAAGATCTGACAACATAAACCCCTGGTCCATATACCACTCATTACAGGACAGCATCTATGTCTCCATCTCAAACACATATATAATCTATGTCTCACACAAAACATCATGACAGACTTGCACTTCTTCAACCAAGCTAAATGCTCCTGCTTCAACACAGAAGAGCATCACCTTACCTCCTTTCACAGCCTCTTCTCCTCTCTCAAGATTCACTGAGGATTGACCTATTTAACAAACTAATGTATATATACTGCACATTACAACTCTGCTTGATTGCACATTGCACTACGGTTGTTCACTAGAATGTATATACACATTTATTTCTATGAAATTACTCTAAGCTACTCTTTCTTTTTGCTACATTTCTGTATTTTTTTTGTTCATAGGTTCATAGGTTGGTACTAGGCTATCAGCCCTAGGGACTATACAAGCCTAGCCATAACAATTCCCTGGCTATTTCTTCCCACATTATTTACTTTCCTGGACCCCTGTCTAGCAGGGCGACTGACGTGATCCTTGGGGTGAATTTCCTTTCTCCCATCCAAATGTCAAGGTTCCTCTTGAAGAGGTCCAAAGAGGCACTCTGCTTGACATGTATGGGCAATCTATTCCAGAGTCTGGGGAGTCTCTGGGTCAGGTACCTATCCCTCCAGCATGTTTTGTTTATTGTGATGACAAGGTTTAGATCCCTGGAGCGTGTAGCTCTGAGGGATTGGGATTTCTTTAAGTGTAGCATGTCCAACAGCTCTGGGTTTGACATGGCCTTGTATGTTAAGCAGAGATCGCCTCTGAGTATGACGATATGCGACAGAGTATAGCTGGAGTTTTTTAAGGCGGTCAGCATAGGGCATCTGCTTTAGGCCTGTGATTCTTTTAGTGAGGTATTTCTGAGGCCTTTCCAGTTGTTGCAGATGTCTTGAGAGGTACATACCAAATGGGGCGTTGTATTCTATAATGGGTCTAATGAGGGATGAGTACAGTGGGACAATGACCTCCTTTTTTCTGGATGAAAAGCCCTTCATGATGAGGTGTGCCACATAGAAGGATTTCCTGACTGTTGTGGCGATGTGGTTATCGAAGGTGAGACCACTGTCCACCTGTGTCCCTAAGTCTCTTATCACACTTTTTGTGTTTAGTGTACTGCCGCCTATATGGTAATTCATGGATACATGTTTTTTCCCAAAGGGGATAACAATACATTTCTTGGCATTGAGCTTGAGCCCATGGCTCTGGCACCAAGCATCTGTTTCTGTAAGGCCTGTTTGTAGAGTATCCACATCATTTGGGGATTCAATAATTGCTCCCAGTTTGCAGTCATCTGCAAACTTTGTTAGCCAGAGTCCCTTAGTGTTGACCTGTACTTCAGAGAAGTAGATGCCAAACTACAAATGTTTTGTATTTCACCCGGCTGAGTCTGAAATTGGTCGTTATTAATCAGTGCACTACCCTGGTAAACAAAAAATAAATATAATAAATAAACATTTGGGTCCTACTTTCTCGTTACATGCCTTCTATTATATTTTAATGAAGCTGTTTGTGAGTAGCACACTTTCTCATTTTAGCATCACATATGGCCTTAAATAGCTATGCTACTTTAATGAATTAAATGGAATACTACACATTTTTTATATTCCAAACCTCAAGGTAACTAGTTTAACTTAAGTCATAGAACTGACTCCAGAACACAAATGCTAACTGCACGGCTGTTCTGCTACTGAAAACTTAAATCATCACTTAAAAGAATGGCAGAAGTGATACTGTAGTACTGCTATACTGTCAAAAATGCCCTGTTTAACTCGGCTGATGCAATACTCAATGATACACAGTGCTGTCAGTAAAGTGCATCCTGCTTTTTGCCATGTTATACAAAATTACTCTACCAATCTCATAGCACTAAAATATTTGCAAATGTCATTTTACTGCAGTGATCACCACCCTAAAAACAACAACTGCACTAGCAGTATCTACACGTTCAGTGTTGCTATCAGGCTGTAACAGAACATACATCCACTTCCCAGACTACGATTCCCTGTTGACTGTATCAGCCTGCAGCATGCCTCCAAATACTTAGTCTGAGATGCAATGCATCTTGTTACACAGTCAAGAAAGTAAACAATTTATTACAGATGAGATTTCCCAAATCTTGGCTGAAAATGAAATGCAGAGTCCTACTCCAGTGATCTCATACAAAACTAAATCACACCTTCTGTCATGACAAGAGCTCTAAATGTCACAAAATGCAGCTGTCTGAAGCCTAGAATATATATATATATATATATATATATATATATATATATATATATATATATATATATATATATATATATATATATATATATATATATACATTCCCCTGTAAAGCCTCTTGCTTTCGGAATACACACTGCTTAATTACAATGTGAAAAGTGTAACCACAGAACAGCTTACTCAAAGCTAGCAAGAAGATTCTGTTGTTTATATGGTCTGCAAAATGCAGACTTCAAAAGTAAACAGTACAACTTGACCCACACAGTCTCCTTTTCTCCACATACTGGTTCAGCTGTTCAACAAATGCACTAACAGCACTCCCTGGGGAGCTGCCTGCTCCATTATTTAATTTTATTACTGTTTTTCTGAATCAAATACCTGACAGTATCTGCTCTGTCATCTGTACTCTCTTACTTTGTATCTGGAAAAAAAAGTCCTTACCCTCCATCTATCTCCCTTACCATTCCAGCAAAAAATAAATAAATAAGACATTACCCTGATAATTTTAGCGAAATCCCACTGAACGCCTGAACCATTTGATACCTATTCTAAGGAATATAACTGCAGTATATGGAATAGTGAGACTAACTATGAAATATGGGGTCATATACCAAGTCCAAAGCAACCTTGCAGCTGATTATTGGCTACCACTGGGTTTGTACTCTTCCACTAAATACTCCTGTTCCTCCCCCGGACTTCCTACAACTTATGACTTGGACCAGTGAGAAGGCTGAAGTTCATATTGCTGCCAAGGGATATTTGTACTTAAACCCTAACTTTTCCCTGTCCCCTCTGCTCCGTAGTAGTATCCCATGGCTAGACACAGAATAGGTATGTGCTGGTATATTGCGCCACCTCCAAGGTGATTCAGCCAAATTCATCATCTATCGTCACAAATGCCCCCCCCTTGCAAGTGCCCATCTTCCACTAGGAATCAATTGTAATGAGCATCTTAGTTTGTGCCCTCGCCCCCAGGATAGGCATACCAATCCTTTCCCTGCCAGAACCTAAAACATAACTGAATCTGGGTCATAGTCAGGGCTCTATCTCTCTATGGCATTACATGACTTTTGTTTAACTGTTAATATAAACAGAAGTTAGAGATCACGAGATGGTGCCCAGAAAGAGATCCCAAATGTTTTCACTGCAGCGGTGCCCCATCAAAGAAAGATCATATGCACTCCAAAGCCGTCTTAATTTGGGTTGCACAGATTAACACAGCTTCAAGCAGATGGCATGTTTATCAGTTTTCCAAAACCTGAAGAGACATCAGTCACCATTCACACACATGTTGGAAAGAAATCTGATAACAGCATTTCAAACTGTATTCCATGCATAAGCCAAGAAATGTTGGTTTCACTGTTCTCTACTGGTAGTCTAACTTTACATTAGGAATGCAAAAATATAAACACTCCTTCAGATAACATGTAGAGGAAGAGATGAAGAGAGAAATGTATGCATATTCTTATGCCATAGTGCTTTTTCCTGACTGCTGAACCTAGAGGACAGCAAAACAAAAGGATGAAGACTCCGGTTTCCATAGTTAGAGTTATGTCTTCATCCGAATTTGGATCACTGGCTATACAACTAAAAATCCAGTACCTACTCTCCTCTGTTAGCATTTGTTGTCATATCATGTTGATGAAAAGCTCCTCACCATAAGCACAGACAGAAACTCACAACTGACAATGGGATTGAATTAGATTAATTATTAAAACAGAAATGAAGAGAACTTGCAACACCTGTCAGAACTGTTCAACAAACTGCTAGACAGGAAGTTAATGGCAGCAATATGGAATACCTGTCAAAACTGACAGAAGTAGAAGTTTATAGCAAGCAAGAATACCTGCTTATGTCTCTACATAACAAGTATATGATGCCTAAAAAAAATGTCCTACACATTAAGCATTCAAACTTCTAACACCTCTGATCTTGACTAAATTAATCTTTTTACTGCTTTCATACCAGTCAAACAATCCTGGAAATCTTTCTAGGAATAAAGCCTAATTCACCTATGTTACTACATATTAAATTGGAAGTAGTGACTTGTTCATGAATGAGGGTACAGGGGATCAGGAGACAGAACAGAACAGTAGAATGGTGCAGAAGTGGCAATCCTGCAGGCATTGTAAAGGAGTAGTGGTGAAGTGGGACCAGAGTCATTGAACGCATCTCTTAATTTACCAGTCAATCTATGTCCATTTCCTCACTTATGGCCATACATTTTGGTTAGGGACTGAAAGAGGAGATCAAGGATGCAAGTAAAAGAAATACGGTACAATAAAAATTTTAACACTCTCCAAATGTTGTCAGCACATCCAGTGATCAGAACAACATTAAACAGATGGGAAACTAAAGTTTGCCACTGACAAGCCCAACAACGGTGAGATTAACAGGAGCTTAAAATAACATTGTCTCAAAGGCAGAGAGAAAGGAATAATCAGATGCACACACAGATGCCTTTATCAAAGGAGTACTAAACCACAGTGTTTAAAAGCTGCCAGCCACAGATTGCACATTAGTGGAGAATAACTCCATCACAGACGCATAACTTCAAACTGCAATAAATTCTCATCAGTAGGGAATTACAAATACACAATCACATCACATCTGAGGTTTTTAAAAACTTATATGGAATGGAGGGGAATTGGGCAAATATACACATTTAAGAAATACACTGGAGGTTGCTGGAAGAAAATAAGTTTAAAAATATTTTTAAAATGGTGATGTAACTGAAGAAAATTTCTGTAAATGTACAAAAGTCACAACGTCTAATAAATGTGCCAATTTTCATAAATGCTGGTCTCACTCAGTACTTTCATGTAGAAGCTGTCCCCTTTCTTCGTATTAACTGCTGGAAATTAAATTTGTTGTGTAATCCAAGTCTCTTGCACCACTACTCTAAAGCCACATTATGTAGGTAGGACTGAGGAAATATTCATATTTTTGCAGGAATCAGATATACTCTTTGCCCTCCAGCACATTACCATCAAACCTTCTCGCATAAACAATATTAATACCTAGCTTAAGGAGATCATCATAAGTTTCCTCATGACTCCTTCAAGAAGACTGCTACCTCCCTCAACAGCTTCATCATCAACCAACTGACTTATTCCCATTTTCTACATGGGGTCTGGGTGTCGTGCCATGTCAAGTGCTACCATTTCTCTCAATTCAGTGTTACACTCCTACCTTCTTCAACAGTCATGCCTGACTGTCGTATGTCTTCTCTCGCACTAAACATCTCTTTGCTGGACACCCATGTTCATTTTTGTCTTCTTCCTGTCTGTCCCATATCTGCTTCACCACACTGTCCTCTGCTTTTTTGCACATGCGCCCAAACCAACATAATCTGTTCTCTTTGACTTTCTCTGCTATTTTGGCTTCTGCCCTGATATCCTCATTTCTTCATCTGTGTCATTGCATGGATCATACTACTTATCTCAGGCTCATCTCCATCACCTCTAGCTTCTTCAACTGTTCTGCCTTTACTGCACAAGTTTTTGTACCATACAGCAGCACTGGTCGCACCACTGCGTTGCACACCTTACTTTTCACCTTCTATGGCATATTTCTGTCATGTCTTATCCATGACACACTCTGCCAGTTGGCTGCAGCCCCCCTGATTTTAACTTTGACCTCATCATTCAGACTTCCCTTCTCCTTAACTAACCCTTCCAAAAACTTGAAGCTGATAACCTATTCCACTATATTTCCCTTCTATTTCAGTTCTCAGCTTCTTCCGATTTCCCCTATTTGCTGTCATTACAATTGTCTTATCTGTACTCAGTTTTGCATTCCATTACCCTATCCTTTGCTTAAGCTCTTGCTCAGAATCTGCCTGTAATGCCACATTGTCTGGATATACCAACTTTGCTGTCCTGTCCCCTCCAACCTGCTTGATAACATAGTCCATCATCAGTATACCTACTCCCACTGGAAACTCCTCTGTGAGTCCAAACACTGTTCACATTGGAGTCATTGGGTCCCTGTACAAGCCAGCACTAATTCTACCAATGTTTCAGGGAACTTGAACCACCACAAGACCTTGTCATATGATTTCTCCAAAGAGTAGGAATGCACAATTGGGCTCTTTCCCTACCTCAAGCTTCTTATCAATTATATGTCTCACTGTAAACATCAAAATGGTTGTGCTGCATCCTAATCTGAATCCAAACTGCTCATCTCCCATCTTGCTTTCTAATACTCTGTGTATTCCTTTCTTCTCCAGAACTTCCATGCAGTGTGACAGGAGTCTGATACCTCTGTACTGCCCACAGTTAAGGATGTCCCTTTTATTCTTCTACATTGGTGATAGTATGCTTATTCTCCACTCATCTGGGGTATGCTTTTCTCTTCATACTGCTATATGAGTACACTCAGTAGCCATTTCTCCCCTATCTCAATCAACAACTTGATCATATCTGCTGTGATTTCATCTGAGCCTGCTGCTTTCCCTGACAATCTTCCTTAGTGCTGTGCTTTCTTAATTTTCTTCATTCAGAAGATGCTGGAAGTACTCCTTCCATTTGCCTTTGATTTCCTGTGGACTGGTAAGCAGGCTGTTACTGGCATTCCTTATGAAGGGTGTCTGACTATATTCTTTACTTTTCAGTCTTTGCCTTGCAACCTCATGAAATATTTTTTGCACTATCCACGGAGTCATTTTCCAGAAGCTGGTAGAGTGCCTCTGATGCCTTGTTCTTTGTTGTTGCAACTGTTCCTTTTCAGCCTGATCAGTTTTTTCTATCTCCCACTTTTCCTGCACTTCTTCTTTCTATCGATAACTTCCTGGACTTCTGCATCCACCACCTGCTTTTCTCATCTACCATGCTTCCATACCTGTTTGGGATGTGTATCTGTTCTATAGTCCTTATACATGCTGTTTTGAAGTGCTGTAATTCTAATTCAACTCAATTACTTGCTCTTCTTCCTATGTTGCAGGTTGGCCCCTCTTGTATGTGATCTTGTGACTGTCTCTCTAGCTGAACCATGTACTGCCACAATCAAGCCATTTGCCAGACAGATGTCTAGAATGGCTTTTCCTATATTCCTATTGCTCCATCCATGTGGACCCAGTTAGTCCTCATATCCTGTTCTGTCTGTCCTGATATGTGCATTTAGGTTATCCATTATCAGCACCAATTCCTGTTGTCCTGCTTGATAATATAGTTCCTGTAACTGTTATCTGAATGCACTCTTTTACTCACTATCACAACCCTACCATGTGGCAAAGGCTGAGATTATGAATAATGCCCTATCCTTACACTGGAGTCTGACTACCATGGACTTCGACAAATTATGATGACAGCCCTCACTGACTTTTGAAACCCCTCCCTCACCACAATTCCCATACCATTTCTAGTCTGTTCTCCTCCTGACAAGTATGCTCTGGATCCCAAGCCAAGTGTCTTTGCTGCACTGCCCTTCTCCTGGACACAGTGAATGCCCAGCCTCCTCCTTTCCATCATGTTATCCACTTCCAAGCTGCACCCAGTCAGTGAACCTACAAGAAGTGTAGCAATCCTTTGCTCAGTCTGGCAGGATAATTGTTTTTTTTTCGCAGAACAGAGCTATCCTAGGTAACTCAAGCTGGGCAGTACCTTACTGACCTGACCCATTGTTAACAAGCTTTATGGCAGGCACACATCGGCCTATAGGGTCACATATACCCCTTCCACTATTAGCATGAGACTCTGGTGTAGGTTAGAGTAGGCCAGGTCCTCAACCCACTTATCACCAGCAAATACCCATGCTCATTTTTGGTGACATAAGCCTTGTCTTCTCTGATAAAATTCAAGGCCTACAAAAATTAAAACCATTTTTCACTCTTTGCTGATGATTTCAAACAAAGCAAGGAAACTAATCCTACCTTTTTGTGTCTGAAGTGTAGTTGCTTAAAATGACATAGCTGTTTTCTGTATTACCTGTTCCATTTTTTTCTGTTTTAAGAAATCTGTTTGGCTTGGTGTTTTTGTTCTAGGTGATGGACAAATTACCTAGGCTGTTTTTTTTTTTTTTTTTCATGGACTACCTGCTGGTGATTTTTATCACCCAACCTCCCATTCCCTGCTCTGCTTTTTAATCTTGGGCATTTTTAACCCGCCCTTCCTTACTGTAAAATGGGCTTTGAAAGCACCTCCCTTTCTACACTGCTGTCGACAGTTTGAATTATTTACCTTTCCTTGTGCTTATTTTGGAAAAAAAGTGCAGTTTGCCGCTCATTGTCCATTCTACTGATTTACTTGCCCTGAATTCATTATCTAGCTAGTTGTTGAATAAAGCAGTGCATTTTTTTACACTCCAGCAAGCTCTTTTCGGTGTTTTCAAATCAAAAGGACTGAGGATTTTCCATCTAGTGGCAATAGGTAGCAGCTTGGTCTATACAACCTAAGAAACACACTAGAAAGCCTTGAATGTAGTCGCTTTACTGGCCAGAGGGCTTATTAACCTACCTTGTTTTAGTGCTGAACATCTCTTGGATTATTTTCACAAAGCAAATTACTTTTATTGAATAATCACACTTTTATAAGCTGCTTAAATTACACTGCTGCTGATATCTTGAATTACTTACTGCCTTTCCTTGTGTCTTACTTTGTGTATGTGTGTGTGTGTGTGTGTGTGGTAGCATTGCACTTGGGACACACTGTGCTTTTATATTAGGAGGACTGGGATTATTCACCTCGTGGCAGTAGGTGTTTACCTGGTCTATCTGAGTTGAGGAACACACAATAAGGCTCTTAGTCTATTTGTTTTATTAGTCAGGGGGCTCAGTTGTCAGTTTTCTGTACTTTCAGTGATAATATAAATGTGGCGTGTTTACAAGTAGCTGCTCACTGCACCAGTGTCCTTACACATACAAACATCTAGAAGCAAATTTCCCTTTAGAACTACCCATAAAGTAGCGTTCTGTAAAGCAATAAGTATAGAATAAATACCTTACACACTGGCAAGCTTAAAACAGCTAGTTTGCGTACTGAGTGGCAAGTACTATTTTAAAAGTCCTGCCTGCCTCCAAACCCCGTAAAAAAAGCACCCTTAACAGCCTTCTTTTAACTCCTGTACACCACACTCTTGTAGCTCAACAATTAGGAGGACTGGACAACATGGATATGTAACTTCCTAACTCCTTTGCAGCCAGCCTGGTGGATAAGGGTATCTTGAGACAATGTAGCAATTGTCTCAAGTTTACTGACAACCACGTAATCCTTAAAGTAACAGATACAGTATGAAAGAGGTGTACACACACAATGTCACAGGAGCCTAAATTCTTGCACACAAGCACACATCATGTCAAAACCACATACACCTTTCTTAGAATTCAAGAACATTACAACTGAAGTTTGCCACTTGGAACTGCTGACCATTAAATTTAGATCCATCAGAACTACATCATCATACAACATGTGGTATAAATTAAAAGTCTTGCTGGACAAAGAGTCATTAAATCTCTGAGATAATTTTATTTATATTAACGTTTTGGGAACTTTCATATTGTGGACACCTTTGTAAATACTTCAGTTGTATTATGTTTTGTATTATCGTTGAATTTATATTATGCATTCTGTGTAACTATTTATGAAAATCAATAAACTTCTTTAAAAAAAAAAAACACACACACAACACCCCCTACACACAGCACACACCATATACATAAACCAACATATGCTGAGGCACTTCAATCCAAATACTCATGAACAGAAGACCTCCTAGACTCTCCATCATCAAAGATTATCCTCAGCAAACCCAAAAGCACTCAACAAAAGCAGCAGCTAACAATAAACATACATACGGTCACACTCAGAGGAGCTCCGAATACAAAGCCCATAAGGCAAGCAAACTCGCTTCCCAGGATGCTAGTTATAGTGACCTACATTGTAAGACCTACTGATGCCTCTCCAACCAGGCTGAACAAGGAGAAGATAATGATTAGTTGCCAGTCTGGAGCCATGATCTGCCAAATTACGCATGCACTCAAGTCACTACATCACAGGTACCAGTATGCTTCCATCACAGTCCATGTAGCTGTAAATGACCAGAGACATACAGCCTTAGACTATATCAAGATAGATCTTTCTGACTACATGTCTCAGGCTGATATGAGCCTAGCACTGAGCAGCATATTACCTTCACCAAGGATGACACCATAGTATGAATAAAAGATAATTAATTTTAAGAACTGGGTGAGTTTCTGGTGTCATTCTAAGGGTATTCAATATTTGTAAGCATGGGAAGACATGGTTAACAATGCTTACTGCTTACCTTGACCTGGCTAATGTACCTGATACAAGAGCCCACTTGGTCATTGCTCACAAGCTTATGGAATTATGCATAAACCCTGATATAATGTGCTGGACAGCCAACTATCTTACAGATAGGACAGAGAAAGTTAGGATTTGTAATACCACCTCCAAAAAGAGGCATGTCACCAGTAGTGTCACTCAGGGCTTTGTGCTGGGCCTGCTCCTCTTTGGCATCTCTCAGAAGTCAAGGCTGAGGTCAAAGGACTCTGGCTGACCAAGTTCGCTGATGACTGCAAACTGGGAGTAGTCATACAATCACCCCCAAGATGCAAACTTCTTATAAGAAGGTCTAACACAGATAACTGACTGGTGCCAAAGCCATGGTTTAAACTCAATGCCAAGAAATGCATTACAGCACCTTTTGGGAAGTTACCACCTCCAGGAAACTACATCATTGATAAAATATCTATAAAAATAGACAGTAGTCAAGGTTATGGGGACTCCTGTAGATACTAACCTAGCTTTCAACCATCACATATCATAAGATGGTAAGAAAATCTTTCTATGTCACTCAACTTGCGGGTTTTTTGTTACACAGTTTTCTGGGGTTACAGACTTGATTCTTATTTTGAAGGAGGCTGCTTTATTATCTGATCTTACCAGGACACGACACTGGGAGGCATGCAGCATTCTCCCATACTTGTGAATGCCAGGTTCAACATATTTGCACTTCTAGTAGGTATATTCACCAACTGGTCCAGGGTGTTTATGTTTACAAAGTCTAGGAATCTCTGTGTCTGCAAATTTTGAGTCATGTAGGATTACCAATTTATAGGGGGATAATTAAAGTCGCCTAGGAGTACAGTATCTGGTTGAATGGTGAGTGCCTCTGACAGATCTAAGTATAAGCTATGAGTTTCATGGTACACAGAAGGTGACCATTAGCTTGCTACGATATGGTATGGGAATCTGGACATTGGAGAAACTCCAGTGCATTATCTTGTTTAACCAACCAAGAGGTATGGTTGTTACTGATATAGATTGAGACACCTCCACCTTTAGTCCCTGCTTGTGCAGTTGCTGGTCAAAATATGTGAAAGGCACTGAAGAGTTGCACTGCCGTGGTATTCTCTGTGGCATTAAACCATGTCTCAATAACTGCATAGATGTCTGCATCCTCAAGGTGAGGAGAACTTGGTGGTAGTGGATTGTGTGGGATTGGAGCTTGTTGTTTAGACTCCTGGCATTGAGCAGTACCACTTCTAGACTTCCTTGAGTAGATTTTACTAAGATGGAAGGTCCGTCAATTTGGTATTGCCTAAACAAGGCTCTACATGGAAGTACCACGTTTTAGTCAATATTTGAAAGCTTAGAGGGGGACAGGTGCCGACCATCCTTGACAAAAGCAACGTGGTTTGTTAACCATGTCCTCCCAAGCTGACAAAAACAGAATGACACCAAAACAAAACCAATTATTAAAGTCAATCATCTTCTGTTCATATTGTGGCATCATCCTTGGTGAGGATAAAATGCTGGTCAATGCTAGGCACATACTAACCTGTGACACATGCTCCGTAATGTCTCTCCATATAGTCTAAGGAGGTATGTCTCAGGTCATTTACACCTACATGTACTACGACTGAATCATACTGGTACCTGTGGTGCAATGACTTGAGGGAATGCTTAACTAGGTGTATCCTGGCCCCTGAAAGGCAACTGACAGTTATTTTCTCCTTATTCAGCTTACTGAATGGGGTACCAGTATGTTGTTCAACAGGTAAGTACTAGGTTAGCTACCCCTGTGGGCCATTTTAAGACTAGCCCATTTCCTTTCCAAATGTGAGAATCAAACCCTGTACCTTAGGTCTGTAAGGTAAACATCCTAACCATTATGGAGTCCCCTATGACTAGAGTCCTGGGTAGTGTATTGGCTTGCCTTATGGACTTGGTTACTGGGGTTCCTTTGGGTGTGGCTGTATGTGCAGCATTAGGTATTGTTTTTGCTGAGTGCTTCCAGGTTTGTTGAGGATACTTTTTTGCAGCTGGAATGTCTGAGAGGTCTTTGTGTTTTGGGAAGATTGCAATTAAGTGCTTCAACAAACACAGGTCTATGTGTAGGGTGTTTTATCTGTGTGATGGGTGTAGCGTGCGTCTCTGACAACAAGACTGTTATTATGAGCATTGGTATGTGAGAGTTTTGCCTCCACAGACATTGTGCATATACACCTCTCATATACTGTACTTGTTTCTTTGAGGATTAAATGGTTGCCAATGAATGGTACACAATTTCGACATTGTGTCAATATTCCCATATCAACCAAACTGTCTGCTGAGAAATTGGGAAAATGCATAACCATGATGTCAGGTCCTTTTACTGAGTGAGCTACTGGGGTACAGGGTTAATACTGGATTGACTAAGGGTGCTTTAGGGGCTACAGACTAGACTGTGTTATATAATGCTAAAATCAAAGGGGAGTGGCTCCTTAACATGCAAACTAAGTGCTTTGTGCTACTCAATGTGCAAAGCAGTTGCTTTACACTCACCAAGTTACTGGTACAGTTTCAGAGGTGGGTTTATAGGGAAAATTTGTTTAACTCTATCTCAGAACAGATACCAGGGAAGGTACATACACACCCATCCCCTCAAGATATGGGAAAGCTTTTACTTAGTATGCCAAAAGACACACAGGGACTTCTCCAACAGAGGCTTTCACAGCACCTGCAGCTCCCTCAGCAGACACGACTAACATACAAACCACCACCACACCACACAGCAGTGTAACTTCTACCAGATAAAAGGCTCACAGACAACAGAGTGATCATGAAGGTTTTTCCAGTCCTGCTGTGGATTTACCTCCTCTTGCAATGATGTTTCATTTCAATCCACTACTTTACACCATTATTTTTCTGACATGATGTATCATAACTATCATCCACAATATCCTATGAGCAAATGGCAGATTAGCTAATCTAATCATACTACTCTGTCATCCTAACTACTCCATAACAATCCACGATGAATGCCAAACACTGATGGCAAAGAAAACACCACATCAGAAAACAGCACAACTGACATACTTCCAGTACACTTTGAGATGTATAAAATGTTGACTTGAAGAGGAAACAGTAGCAAAGTGTCCTAAAACCGTCAATTACAAAGGACATTACCACAACAGTGGATCTCTAAGGATTTTACTATGTCCAACCAAAGACACCAAGGTCACCAATACAAAACAGATAATAAACAACATAGCAAAATGAAGCATGAACAGAATCTTAAAACACTAAAACCTTCATCTTCCTTGGGATTCTACTGCCTGAGCAACCCCTTGCTAACATAAACAAATCTTAAATAATCACAGTTTAGAAACGACAAAAAACTTGTGGCAGCCATCACAGAAGCTGCCACACATGACAAAAAATAAGTTTTCAGTCAGAGGTTTACACATTCCATCTTCAATCATCTGGTCCATGAAAGACCATAAGGAAACAATGCACAAGAAATCTGTTCTGCAGTAGGCTATACCGGTGGTTTTCAACCTTTTTACACTTGGGGACCAGTGAGAATAGGAGAATTATTTTGGGGACCACTAAGGCAGAAATAAAAAAAAAAACGAAGTTATGCCTTACCATAAAGTTCCATCTGTGTTGTCGATCTTCACCAGTCCTTGACAGAGGGTTCAGTTACAAACCTCTGAACTGACTTGGCCATATCTTCCAGCTCGCACTCTCCAAACTCTTGAGCCAGGCACTAGCCATAATGCTCCTCACAGAGATTACCTCAGATCGAGTTTGCCAAATAATTAGTATATAGAAACTATAGAGAATGAGGCCATGTATGAGCCCTTAAAGGGAAACTAGCTTAGGACTAATCCGGTCTACTAAGAGTCTCAGTATGGGGAAAGGTGGGTGGGGATGCCAAGGATTGGTGAAGCTCGACAACACAGATGGAACGTTATGGTAAGACATAACTTCTTTATCTGATGTTGCCAGTCTTCACCCAATCCTTGACAGTGGGACAGAATCCCCAGCTACTTTAGCCTTGGGAGGTCTCAAGGAAGAATACTCCTAAGCACCATAGAACCAAAGGATGCTCGACCTCTCGAGACCTGATCTAATTTGTAATGAGTGATAAAGGTATGATGAGAAGACCATGTGGCTGCTGCACAGATGGCATCTAGAGGAGCTCTGGCATGAAAAACTACTGAAGTTGCCAAAGCTCTAGTTGAATGGGCTTTAACTGGTTTGGGAAGTTGAAATCCTTAAGAATGATAAATGAACGTGATGCAGTCTCTGAGCCACTCAGCTAAAGTAACCTTAGCAACTGGATTACCCATATGGAGGGAAGAAATCGTTACAAATAACGGATCCAATTTCCTGAACTCTCTAGTTCGGTGAAGATAAAAACGTAGTTCTCTGTGTACATCTAGTAAATGAAGGGCATATTCCCCTTTGTTAGGAAAATTAGGGTAAAAGATTGGTAATTGTAGTGACTGATTAATGTTGGTTTCGGAAACTATTTTTGCTAGGAAGGATGGATTTGTTCAGAGTGCGACTATATCTTTATGAAAAGTTAGGTAGGGTGATTTGCATGATAGGGCCTGCAACTTGGAAACCCTTCTTGCAGAAGTAATAACCACCAAAAATAATGTCTTCCAGGATAAATGCTTCAAATCACAAGATGCTGATGGTTCAAACAGGGTCTTGGTAAGAGCTTGAAGAACAATAGTTAGATTCCATGGGGGAGCTGTTTTTTTTAAATGGAGGTTTTAGTAGCAAGAGTCCCTTCAAAAAAGCTTTACAAAGCTTGTGAGACATTAGAGGAGAGTCATTCCAGCCTGAATGGAAATTTGAAATCGCTTCCAGATGAACTTTTATCATAGATGCAGAGGAACCAGATTGGAAAAGTGTGTTTAGAAAATTCAGAACTTCATGGATGGGACTGGTATAAAGATCCAGTCCTTTATTCAAGGCCCATCTAGTAAATTTTTCTCCTTTGCCTTGATACAGTTTTACAGTAGAAGGCTTGGGATAAACAATAATACATTGGACAGGAGAAGGAAAGGAAAGGATGCCTGGCAAACATGGGAATTGGAGAAGCCATGCAGTGAGCTTGAGATGTTGGAGATTCGGATGAACCATGCCCTCTGGGTGAGTCAGCCAGATCTGGAACTGGGTCCAAAATCCATGGTTTCCTTATCAGATGAAGCCAAAGGAAGGGAAACCAAACTTGACAAGGCCAGAAGGGAGCAATGAGGATTACTGAATTCTCTGTCCTTTTGGCTTTCTTTAGGAATTGTGATACGAGAGGAGCCGGGGAAAGGCATATAACAGACCGGGAGGCCAATCGTGAAGAAGAGCATTTCTAGGTGACTCCCCTGGGGGGGGGGGGGTTAGGGCGAAGTAACTTCTGCACTTGTTGTTTAGGAGAGAGGCAAAGAGGTTGCAGCAAGGTTGGCCCCAATGGCGAAAAGTCTTGTTCGCCACTACCAGGTTAAGAGATCACTCGTGAGGCATGAGAATAGTCCTGCTCAATTTGTCCGCTATCACACTGGAACTTCCCAAAATGCGTGTTGCTAACAGTAAGCAGTTGGAAGAAATCACCCATTGCCAAACTCCGAGTGCTTCTCAACAAAGTGGGTAAGATTTGGGGGTCTACATTATAATCTCGAAGTTACGGAACATCAAATACCATATAGTAGACACCATATGATCGAAGTTCCGTAACTTCGAAAAAAAAAATTTAAATGACAAAAACTTACCCTGATGGGTTAAAGCAGGGGGGAAAGCCCCCCTCACCCCCTGCGACTTAATTATACCAACTCCGAGATCGCGCTACAGTGTAGGAAAGGGAAATTTTCCCATTCCACACCATACTCCATTAAAGTGCGATCTCGGAGTTGGTATATTTAAGTAGTGGGGGGTGTAGGGGGGCTTGCCCCCTTGCCTACACTCTAAGTTTTTTGTTTTTGTTTTTAAAATTATTTTTATTGTCATTCGATGTTTTAATAGTTCGATGCATAAAGTTTGATGTTTATGCATTCGAACTGTTAAACTTTCATGATAATAATATGAACCCAAGATTTGGTTGCCCCTTGTTTATGTACCACACTACAGACATATTGTCTGTCTGAATAGCTACTGTCCCGGAAGGAAGGACATCTTGGAATGCTTGCAACACCAACAGCACTGCCCTCATTTCCAGAACACTGACGAGCAAATTGGCCTCCAATTGGGACCGCATGCCTTGGACTGTCCTTCCCAGATAATGCCCCCCCACCCTATCTGGGAAGCATCCGTGGTCACTGGCTTGGGGCTGAGGAAGAATGAATGGTCGACCCAAGAAGATCTGGTCGGAATGTAGCCACCATTTGACATCATGTTTGCAACAGCTGCTAATCAAAACTAGAGACACTGGATGATGTATCAGAAACCACTGCGATGCTAGTAACCACTGTAGAATTTGCATATGAAACCTCGCTAGAGGAACCAGAGTGATTTAAGTCGTCATGGAGCCTAAAATTTGAAGAACAAGTTTCACTGGGACCCTGTTGTTCCGTAGAATTTTTTCTTACTTGAACTCTGATATTTTGCAGTCTTTCTGGAGGTAGGGATGCAATCCCTGTAATAGTGTCTAAATAAACACTGATGAAATCCAGTTGCTGAAAAGGCTGAAGGCTGGACTTTTTGAAATGTATTGTTATGCCTAGAGACATACAAATATTTATGATGTAATCTCCTGCCTGTTCTAAAAGACACCTGGTGGTAGCAGGGAGGAGCCAGTCATCGGGATACAGAAAGACTCGAAAACCTTGCAGTCTGAGATGAGCTGCAACCACTGCCATGCATTTGGTGAACACTCTGGGTCCTGTGGTGAGACCAACGGGCAGTGCTCTGAACTGGAAATAACTGGCTCCAAGTTGGAAGCACAGAAATCTCCTGGAGCTTTTTTCCATTTTTATGTGGTAGTAAGTGTCTTGCAGGTCTATAGAGCACATCCAGCTGCTTTTTTCCAATAACGGAAGCATGGAATGAACCGAGACCATCTGGAATTCGGTTTGCTGAACTGCCTTGTTGAACTGGCTGAGATACAAAATGGGTCTGCAGTTCCCTGTTTTTTTGGGGCACTAAAAAGAATCTTGAGTAAACCCTGGATCCTGTTTGGTCTGGTGGGACTTTTTGGATGACTCGTTTTTCGAGTAGTTTTTGAATTTCTAAGACTTTTGCTTCCCTGTGATTGGGTGGAACATCTGGGAGTTTTTTCTGGGGTTTGGGAATTACAGACAGTGGAATTTTGTAACCTCTGGATATTATCACCTGCACCCACTTGTCTGAAGTTATCAATTGCCAGGCAGGTAGATGCAGGGATACTCACCCCCCTGACTTCCTCCAGAGGAAGGCAACCGGGCCCCCATTCAGGGATGCTGATAGGAAGTTCCAGAGAAAGATTCTCTGGACCCCTGATTCTGCGTTCAATTTTTGCCCCTACGGCAGCATCTTCCACTGCTTCCCCCTCTGCCCTGGGGGAAGTCTTTGCCTCGTGAGTCTTGGAAAGGCCCTTTGGATTTTCTAAACCATAGTCCCCCCCCCCACTTCTTTGGTTCCTAGAATAAGGCCTCTGAAGAGTGGAGAAACATATGCCTATGGCAGATAGGGTCTTACCAACTTTCTCACATCTGGCTAGGGTGTCCTTTACTTTTGGGCCAAAAAGGGTGAATCCGTCAAAAGAAGCACTGACGGATGACGCTTTAAATGGCTCCGTAAAGTGACACAAGCACATCCAGGAATGCTTTCTAATGGCTATGCCTGAGCACGCTACTCTGGTCATCCTTTCAGCTGCATGAGCAAGGAGTCTCATGGATGAGTTGGAGATAGAATCAAGGGGTGCAAATTGAGAGGAAACTTTCGCAGACTTCTTCAGCCACTGCTCCTAAGAGAGTATTTGAAAGTTCTTTAATGAAATCTCTCTGTAATCTGGTAAAGTGTGCCATATAGTTCAAGGACCTTAGAGCAAAGGTCGTTGAAGCATAAACATGCTTCCCAAATCTACTCAACGTCCTAGACACCTTGTTAGGAGGATGGATAGTTGGACTCTCTTCAGCAAGTTCCTTTTTGGTGGTGGCCGCTATCACCATTGCATGACCTCCAGTCAGATCTCCTGGAGATTGGCTCTATGGAGTCGGGCATCTTCCACGCCCACTGAATGATTAGTTTAATAAGATTGTCAGCTGGCAGAGAGATCCAAGAAGTACAGAGCTGGGCACGAAAAGCCTCCAGGTATACTGATTCTTTCGAGGAAGGCTGAATGAAGGACCAGCCACCCCTCTGTTTCAGGATTTCTAGGATGCCCCCAAAGGAAACTTCATCAGGGAGTGACCTGGGGAAACCTTCCCCTTCATCAAAATCAGTATCTTCTATGAAGAACTCTTCCGGGGAAGTGTCTGAAGAGGAGACCACTAAAGTGGGAGTCACCTGAGACTTTTGTGCGCTCTGCCCTGGGGGTGAGACTGAAGGTAGCACTAGTTTAGAGGAGGTACAAATCTGTCCCAACAGGAATGGCCAAGACTGAGAGTCCTCAATGGACAATGCCTTCTCCATTATCCTAAAGGCTGCCCCCCCCCCCCCGTAGAGGGATGGGAACCTGGAACCAAACAGGACTCCTTTGGAACCGGGTTCATACCCAGCACCGAGAAGGCAGCCTCTGGAACAGAAGCCTGGGTCGATCTTACAAAGGACAAGGTGCTGACGGACATGGATGGTTCCAAGTGAAAGGAAATCGAACCAAGCCCTTCGGACCCGAACAGAGAACCATGACCGCGGCAGACCTCCGATGTCGAAGGCTCGGAGGAACTCAAGACAACTCTTGGAACTGGAGATGAGGAGGCTACCGGAAATGAAGCAGTCAACGCAGGAGGAGCCGGAACCGAGGGCTCCAAGGTCTCGATAGGAGTTGGAGGATATGGAGGCAGTATAGCTAGCCTAGTTCCAAGGCCAGCATTGCTAGAAATGGAGGACAACCCCCTAGCCATCAGGAGCTGATCCACCAGTCTCAATACAATGGCCTCAGACAGACTCTTAGAAGATCGAATGGAAGATAAGGAGGGAGATTTGGGGGGGGGGGGGTCTCGCTTCCAAAAATGGACTTGGTGGCATGTCTTTGAATGGATCAGTGGAAGGAGAATATTTAGTTCTTGGTAGTTGTAATAGCTTCAGCACCAAGGAATCTGTTGGTACCGAAGCAGAAGTTGTTTTCGGTTGAGGGAAGCTTGGGTCTTGAAGCAGATAAACCATCCGGTACAGAGGATGAGTTAGGTAACTTCTTGGTCAGTTCCGAAGACCTTGGAACCGAAGATCACTTTTCCTTGAAACGAGAAAGATGAGGAGGAAGTGTTAGTTTCAGGTCTAGGCTCAGATAAGGCCTCGTCAAAGTTAGATTTAAAAAATCCTTTTAAAATTAACTTGTTCTTTCAGTCAGGGTTTGTGTAGAGAACCCATGACAGATTGAGCAGTCCCTCTTGTAAATGGATTTTCTCCAAACAATAAACACAATGAATGACTGTCCGAATTAGGCATCTTGCCTTCACATTTTTGGCACCTTTTAAATCTTGAGGTGCCTTTAGTTGACTTAGCAGGAGAAGTTTGTTTTTGATAGGCCACTGTAAATAGAAATAACCAAAGCTACAATCTCGTGATGCAGGAGACGATACAGAATCTAGGAATTTTTTTTTAAACTAAAGAAAGGATAAAGCTAAGAGGAGCGGGTAGATAAGAGTGAGAGGAACTAGACAGAAAAATTCTTATGAGGAATAAGGAATAAAGAATATTAAGAAATATTAAGAGATATTAAGAATTACTCACTGCTATAGCCAAGGCTCGAGAGAAGGAAGCTAATGTGTCTGGGCTGTGAAGCGGCAAACGACATCTGAGATCATTTTTGTGAGCAGCATTACGGGTAGTGCCTGGCTTGAGAGTTTAGAGAGCAAGAGCTGGAAGATATGGCAGAGTAGGTTCCGAGGTTTTGTGTGAAGACTGAAAAGATCAGCTCATTATTTACAAGGAACCAATTAAAACAACTGATGTTTAAATGTCGCACATCGAAAGATATGAAGTCTGAAACTTCAGTCCTTTTTATGAGGAGCAGACCAAAAATATGGGGGAAAATCTGGACCTTCTGCAAACATCTGGACAGTTGAGCGGTATGCTACCTACCTCTTACACACACACACACACACACACACACACACACACACACACCTATAGCTATCAACCAAAAATGGACAGACAACAGAATCATGGACAAATCCAGAAATAATCATGAACACTTTTCATATATTAGTATTATTAACTTCAGACATTGCCAAAATAATAGAACATGAGTGAATATACATTTTTCTAAAGTGAAAGAAGTCTAACTCAAATTATCGGCATTTACTAAGTGTAATTCATCACCTTTTCTTTATAGTCACCACTTTTAGGTGGGATTAAGAGGGACAGAGCTAAAACTTCAGTCAAAATCAGGGACAGATGAGAGATATGCACCTACGTACGCTACCTCCCTCTGACACACACAAAACACACATACACCTCCCTCTTACACACACACACACACACACACACACACACACACACACACACACACACACACACACACACACACACCTACCTACCTACTTCTTACACACACACCTATCTACATACCACTTAAGCACACACACCTACCTCTCACTTGTCCTTTTGCGGTCCACATTTCAAATGTCTTCTGGCATTCCAATTCCATGCACTCAAAAGACGACGATGTAAACAGCAGATTGCACAACTTTTTTTTTTAATTAAATAAGTTTCCTGGCTAGTAGCCCCACACACACACACACACACACTCCCAAGCCTGGCTTTCACAGACCCGCAGGAAATTTCTGCCAGACCAGCAGTTGAAAAACACTGGGCTATAATGTCTGGGTCTACTCAAAGTACGAAGAGTACAAGATTTCAGCTTAGGAGTCTGTAGCCAAAAGGTCTGCCACTGTGATATGAGCTAGCAGTCCAGATCTGTATACAGACGTGACTCACATAAAAGATCTAGTTAGCTCACAAGAGACCTAGAGAAAGCAGCAACAGAATTCAGAACGGACAGCAGAAAATGGGACACACCATACTTTTGTAATACAGCATAGGGTAAGATTTAACATAACCACAGTATTTACAAGGATTCTTTCAGAAATAAAAAAGGAAGGTAAACTTCCAAGTAGTGCCCAAACAAAGCATGACTGAGGTATTCTGGTTGGTCTTCTGGCCACAGCATCTGTACAACTTTTTTTTTCCATGGCACAATTTTCATACCCTCTGAAATTAAAATATGAAGAGATGAACTTCATCAGCTCTACATTCAAAAGCGCATTATTTGGAATTTCTGTGTTATCATAGGAAGTACTAATTACTACATCTAGCTCATTAGCATTTAAAGGTAAATGCCCCATATCCAATTGTAACCCCTTGAGGGCAAAAGCTTCATCACTCTTTCTCCCTATCTGTAACAGGCACACTCTGTCCCATGTCTCTTCTTCTAGTGTAATGGTTTGGTACCATGTCTCTTGTTCTAGTGTAATGGCTAGAAATCTTCCAAGATTAAGGAAAATACTATAAAACAGCTGCTTCAATCAAGACAAAATATAAATGGCAACTCTATCATAATAAATGTCTGGCAAAATGAGTTTTTAAAATGCAAAAGTTTTTATATGAAGAAATGCATCGTGATGGAACAGAAAAAAAAATGCTCTAAAATTGTATGTTAAGCTGGATGATCTTTTTTTCTCCTTTTAACTATACATGACAGGCAGAAATAATGGGAAGAGATGATCTGAATATATAACACTGGAGGGCACCAAAGTTCAGCAAAGCTGAGAGGTGTTCCACATTCTGACAAAAGTCTATAGTGGAAATGATATGCACTAAAACTGAAAACTATTTAAGCCACTGGTCAGTGCTTAGGCACAAAAGTAGCCTTCAGCTTTAACCTGACAGCAAAAAGGCAGGCATTCTTAATTAGCCCAAAAAATATTCACAGACACATACCACTGCATGCTACACCCACATTTTTATTACTTCACATTTTAAGTCTTTGAAGTAATGAAATAAAAAAAAATAACTGAACACAAACTGTTCTTAATCTATATTCATATGCTAGCCTGAGATTTGGTGTAGGAAGCCCCTCTAATGTGACCAAATGTCACTTAATGTATTATGACACTGACTGGACTGAATTGATTTAGCAGAGTTTAGATTCAGCAGCAGTTAAAGGCACCTAGCCAAATCCACCTTACAATCATATGAATGTCAAGGGAATAGGAACATAAACAGAGAGATGGAGTCAAAGTACAACAGACAAAATAATTTATCAGCTGGGGTGTTACAAGTTTTATGAGAGATGTAATTTCCATACTATGCAAAATACTTATGACAGCTGAAGTCTCTGTCTTCAGTCATCTATGAGCTTGCTACATTTTCTGAATGGAGATAAAGTACAGTTTTGTACCTACCATAAATGTAGATGTTCGAGGATCCACATTGCTGCAGTCCTTACTATTGGGTAGTCCGCTGTCCAGTCGGGCCGGATACCCAGAGTATATGGCGTGGGTCCAGGCGCATTAGGACTGACGCAGCGCCAGTACGGTAGGGTACTAATGACATGACCGACGTCCTTCTCATTCTTTTTGCCCCAGATGTCAGAAGACCCTAAAAGACAAGGCCCAAAATACCTGCACCAAAATTATGTACAATATATACAAAATATATACAAAAATATCAACATATAACCTCACCTACACAACCACCCCTAAACACAGAGGGGAAGGAGGCTGCAGCAATGTGGATCCTCGAACATCTACATTTATGGTAGGTACAAAACTGTACTATGTTCTTCGTTCCACATTGCTGCAGTCCTTACTATTGGGTAGAATCCCAAAGCAGAGGTAAGGGAGGCTGGCAAATCATAAAGAAGTAGGAGCTGACAACATGCCTTGCAAAACAGCTGTGGCAAAACCAGCCCTAGACTTAGAATAGATAGGAAGGTGATAATGCTTAGAGAAAGTATGCACTGAACTCCAAGTAGCTGCCTCCAAAATATCCTTAGTTGCCACCCCCCTTAGAAATGCAGTTGAAGTGGCAGTAGCCCTAGTGGAATGAGGCCTAATCCCAGCTGGAATCTCCTTGCCATGATGGGAATAACAAAATGCAATGCAAAACCCAATCCACCTAGAAATAGTTTGTTTTGACACAGGCTTGCCCTGCGAACTCAAAGCAAAAGAAACAAACAACTGCTGAGACTGCCTAAAATCCTTAGTCCTGCTTAAATAATAACGCAATTGCCTGTGTACATCTAAAGTGTGCAAAATCTTTTCCCCTTTATTTTGGGGGTCTGCATAAAAAGTAGGCAAATGAATAGTTTGGTTTAAAGCCACACTAGAAACCACCTTAGGCATAAAGGAAGGATTAGTAATGATACCCTATCCTTATGGAAAATCAAAAGGGCTCTACTGCCATAAGGGCCTGCAACTCAGACACCCTTCTAAGTAATAGCCAACAGAAAAGCAGTCTTCCATGACAAGTATTTCAATTCAGCAGTAAAAGGTTGTAGAGTAAGTTTTTCCAACACAAAATTGAGATCCCAAGCAGGAGTAGGAGCTCGGGTCTCATATTCTTTGCCCTCTAAGAAACTGCTTGAACAAAGGATAAACAATGGTGGGTCACAATCATAGTGAGCTGAAATTGCTGCAGCATGAATCTTAATGGAAGAGAAGGACAAACCTTTGTCCAATAACTCAGTAAGATATTGAAAAGCCACACTCAAATTAGGCTCAGAAATCTCCAAATTCTTTGCTGTACTCCAAAATAAAAATCTCTTCCATTTTTCCACTTTCCTTGTACTAGGTCTTCTAGCTTCCATAATCACATTTAAAACTTGTTGAGGAAGTTGAGACCTGCTGTGTTTCAACACAGAATATGCCAGGCTGTTAGATGAAGAGAGTGAAGCTTGACATTGAGCAGATGACCGCCCTTCTGAGATAACAGATGAGGAATCAAAGGTAAAGGCCATGGAGGCTTCCTTACCAGACTCCTTAGTAGTGGGTACCAGTGTTGCGAGGCCAATCTGGAGCTATCAAAATCATCCTTGGCTTGTCTTGTCTGACTTTTAATAGCACCTTTGGAAGAAGAGGCAGAGGTGGCATGAAGGTTTTTCCAACTGAAAGACAGAGCATCCACTTTCCAAGCTGTGCGATGAAGCCCCTTTGTGCAAAACTTTGGCAGCTGGTGGTTTAGTGGAGAAGCGAACAGATCTATGTCTGGAGTTCCCCATGACACTGTCAATTTCTGAAATACATGAAGATCCAGTTTCCACTCGTGGGGATCCATGATTTGTCTGCTTAACACATCTGCTAAGGAGTTCTGTGCTCCTGGCAGAAACCTTGCCTGAAGAGTTAGTTGCAAGCTTAGCAGGTCTCCCATAAAATCATTGCTTGCCTGCATAGAGGATAAGAATGTGTTCCCCTTGCTTGTTGATGTACCACATGACAGTTGTGTTGTCTGTTAGAATCAACACCTGCCCTGGAAGAAGTAACTCCTTGAAAGCCATTAATGCAAACTGGACTGCTAACATCTCCTTCATGTTGATATGTAGATGCTGTAGTCTGGCAGGCCACTTGTCTTGTATCCACTTTCCATTTAGATGAGCTCCCCAAGCAATGTCCGAGGCATCTGTCGTTAAAATCTGCCTCGCCTCTGGCCGGGTCACAGAGAGTCCCTTGTTTAGGTGACATTCCTGAGCCCACCACAAAAATTCTTTTTGAAGGCAAGGTATTATTTGAATGACAGTGTCCAAATCCTGGCAGTGCTGTGTCCATACATTTTTGAGATACCATTGTAGCTTCCTCATATGCAGTTTGGCATTGGGAAGCACCAGAATACAAGATGCCATGAACCCTAATGCTTGAAGGACTGTCCTTGCAGTCAGCACGGACTGATGAGATAGTTGATGGAAGTAAAGTGATAGACTCTTTTGTTTGTCCAAAGGCCATCTGGGCTGCTGTATTCAGTCTCACACCCAGAAAGCACATGTCTTGAGAGGGTACTAGACTGGACTTTATTTCGTTCACAGAATACCCTAGGCATCTTAGCACTGCTATAACATATTCCAGATGCTGTAGAAGGTCTTCCGTTCTTGAGCCAGAATCAGGCAGTCGTCCAAGTAAGGATAGATTTGAATTCCTTGTAGCCTGAAGTAAGCTATCACTGGAGCCAGAACCTTTGTGAATACTCTAGTAGATAAGCCAAAGGGCAATGCAGAGAACTGATAATGAGAATTTCCAGTATAGGCACATGAAGGTAAGCTTCCTTGAGATCTAAAGTTACCATCCAGTGATCTTTGCCCAGCAACGCCAACATCTTGAACTTGGGAATGTCCAGAAGAGTGGTGAGGAGAGATAAATCCAAAATTGGTCTGCACGGGACGAGAATAAAATCCTACGCCGCTTTCTGATACAGGGACTGGCTGAATGGCCCATCTGGGTAAAACTGAGAATTTGCTTGTGAGCTTTCTTTTTTTTTGTCTGGCATGCCTTTGAAAGGGGCAATGTATGGAAATAAAACCTGTAACCGTGGTGAATGATATCCAACACCCATCTGTCTTGAGTAATTAAACCCCAATTTTCTTAGAAAAGAGGAATCTACTGGCAGCTGAAAAGGCAAGTCATTGGGTCTGTTTCCTCACCAGAAGTCTGAGCAGGTGAACTCCCTGTTCTAGGCCTAAAAGAACCTTGAGCTCTGCCCCTAGGAATCATAAGCAGGATATGTCCACCCCTTAGCAGGCCAATTTCTACTAAACAAAATCTTTAACAGTTTGCATAGACTTAGCTTTGTCCTCCAAACAACACATCAGACTGTAAAGGAGCATCCAAAATCCTTGTCTTAACATGCTCAGCTAAATTCTGATCCCTCAACCAGGCATAAGAACAGAACTAGTGGCAGCCACCCTCGAGGAGGCCTGTACAGCATCAAAACCACATTGCTGTTCAGACACATGAACCAAATCCAGCAACTCCATCCACCTTAGATTTCAAGAGATAATTTTGATATTTTAGCCCCACCTATCCAAAGCCCTTGCCTCTTTATCAGTGGGAACAGGATTTTTAACCACAGAGCAGAGCCACCTTTACCTTTTAGGGAAACAGTTCTGGGTCCAAGCCCTAGGACTCTTAAACAAATACTTATGAGCTTGGGCACCCTATAGTACCTATCAGGTTTAACAGGAGCAGGAGGCAAAGAGTCAGGGTTCAGGAAGCCTCTGCAAAACATCTTCCACCACATTCAACACAGGAGGTATAGCTAAGGGCCTATGGTGGGGTAAAAACAAGAATTCCCTAAGCCTTTTCCTGGAATCAGAGTTATCCTGGCCTTCCCATTTAAAGTGCTCCCTCATGGAATGCAGAGTCTCTGAAAATGAGAAATCCTCAGGAGGAGAAGCTGTAGGAGTGGAATCATCCACATCAGAATCAGAATAAGGAGGATACTCCTGCAAATCTTCATAGAGACTCAGAAGCCTCTGAACACTGTTCAAAACTATCAAACTCGGTTCCACCCTAGGCCTCTTATCAGAGGGGGCATAGAACCTCTAATCATAGTAATCAAATCTTCTGCCATTTTAAGCATATGTTTAGCTGAACTTGGCCTACCTCTCAAAGAAGTTTTGGCAACAGAAGGAGAGGCTCTAACTACCTTGGGAAGAGAGGAAAGAAACAGTTACCTGCCCCCCCCCCAGCCTGGCCTACCTCCTGAGAAGGCACATCCTGTAACAGTAAAGTTTCTGCCTGAGACTCCATAGAAACTCCTGGCAAAACCTCTGGCTCCACTGAGGCGTCGTGCTCAGGCCTAAAAACAGGGTATACACAAGGTATGGTAATCCCTAGAGGTTATCTGTTTCCCACAAAAATACAAGTTATCACTTTTTCTGACATCCGGTTAATACTGAGGCAAGACCAAAATGTTCCAACTCTGATTCTGCTTCTGCATGTAAGGACTGCAGCAATGTGGAACGAAGAACATTTTGTATTTTACGCATCATTCATCTAATGAACACAAGGCACTCGAGTAGGAAATATAATTTAGACTTTACAGTAAATGAATGCCTTAAAAATGGACAAACTTCAATGGGTAGTGGACCTTCTAGTATAATCCTGAATTTTTCTGGATAACAAGGACAAATAGTTTTACAACATGATGTGCATTATGACACAGAGTGTATCCACCATGAGTGAGCTAGTGCTATTGAGTGCAGAAATATTTGAGGAACAAAATCTGAATTGGAATGGGTAGAGAGAATTAACCAACTACACTCAGTTACTGGATATATAATAAGATAACTTTACAAATTAAATGACTCTGGTGGTTTCTATAATCTAGTAGCCTCCATTCTACATCACCGAAACAAACCTTCAGAAATGGAATGGAAGCAATAAATGCATACATAGTATCTATCATAAAAAGCAATCGGATGTACTAAGACTAACAAATAAGCAAAATCCCTTATTTATGCTTTTACAGCACCCCAGGAAAATTAAACTATCTATGCTGTGATAGAGCACTTTTAACATTCTAATTTATCACAGGTCTTCTTGAGCTTATCTTTCCTTAATGATTTTACAGCCCCAGTGCCCATCAGCCATCTGGCTACCATCACTACCCCATTCATTTCCCCAACAACTATGGTGATAGCCATTCATGGTGTAATCATCCAGGAAGATGGGGTGTTTTTCTTTTCCTTTCTTGGAAACCTAACCACTCCCCCAGAGGTAGACATGAACACCTGCTGCGCCTTCTACTGTGGGTGTGTAAATTCCTTCTTATGCCCCATAAAGGCTTTTCACACAGATACAGCTTGGCATTGCCAAGTACGTCCTTGAACTGTACTGTTGCATACCATACACATCTCTCTCCAGTAAATGCTGGAATTGCAGTGGTCTGGACTGACCACCCCATTCACAGGAAAGGCAAGCTAACATAAGCTGCTCACTCACATCCTCCCTTTCTTGGCTCCTCCAGTGCCCAGACCACTAATATGTCTAGGGTGTCTGGGTCATAGTCAGCATTTCATCTGCCTATACTATGGAGTTTGGCAAACTTTTCTAGATGCCAAATTATTATTTTTTTGCCCTCAATTTCATATCCAATTAACCACTAGCTGCACATTGCAGCTCTAACTGCTCCTACCTTAAGTGTCTCCCATATAACTCACTCAGCACTAGGACCACCATGGCCATTTGTAAGTTAGGAAAAGGAAGGGGAAACACTGTGTGGAGTACCTGGCATCATCATACAATCTTTTTTTTTTTTTTATGCCCTGTCAGGACTGTTTGTCCACTTGCAAATCACTGCATGTAATAACATTTACCTCCAACCCCACCTTCCTGTATGACAAGTTCAACAGCTATCTGTTGTACCATTACAGCACTGCTCACATTACCAGGGGATCACTAGATCGACTGCAGAAAAAAATACATTCCAACTCAGAATGGGGGAACCAGATGTCTGTCCTATCAACCCCTTGACAACCAGCTCCTCCAGCACCTGAGCTGCTAAATGAATTTGGGACTTATCAGCCACAGTCAGAGCATCTTCCCTCTATGCCACAGGGCCAGGATAAGATGCAGAATTCAAATTTGTGGAAAAAATTAACTCAGACATATGGCATATCAAATAGAGTCATCCATGGTAGACCATCTTATATTCCTTTTTTGTCTTTTTTTAATGTTTTAAGAATTTTTCACATTTTCTGTAATCAGGTTGTGGCTTTAAAGAGCCTTTGTGATCTAGTCTGGTTACATGTTCCAACTAAAATAAAAACCGACATAAAAACATTTTGTCCCCTTTCCCCTGTAGCAATGCCTGCTGACCATCAGACCCTTTTCTCAGTCAACTGGCCCATTTGCTGCCCATTACCAGAGTGAGGGAGACTGCCATTTATGCAGCTATCAGGGGCGGTTTGATTTTTTTATGCTGCTCCATGCACCCAGTGAAGTGGTGAGGAGGGGACATGCAATGGGGCTGCAGTGAAGAAGTCCCCTCACTTTTGCAACACACATTTCCATTCAAACAGCCCTACTTCTCCCTCAAAGCACAAGTAGTGGTTTTCTCTGGGTCTCCACCAAGGAAACCACAGCAACCAGTGTGCCTCCCGAGTTTGTGCACCCCACTCCCCTGAGGGAGGAGAATGCACCATGCTCCTTTACTCCTACCCCTCCCCTGCTCCTCAGGTGCAGCTAATCAAAACAGTCTCCTGAGTCGCAGCCAGGGTTCCATCCCTGTGCATCATGGAGTCAGGTGACATTAACATTTGATGTTATAACCTAACAAACTAACATGCTAACAAAAGAAATTATGGAAAAAGTCTGGAGTTTAAAATGAGTGCCTTATTACCACAAATATGGAAACATGACGCAAAAAAATACTGAGCGATGCCTATATCTTTAACAGAGACTCTTGTCTGACAGCCAGGAAGAGAATTAAGACTGAAAGCTGATAATGAGCTGCTTCCTGTAGTCCAATATTTGATTTTTTTAGCGTCTAGTTGAGTCTGACAATGAGCTGCTTCATGTAGTAAAATATTTGATTTCTTTAGCGTCTAGTTGCCTACTATCAGGCTACCATCAAGTCACTTAACCAGACAGTGCTCCTGAACCACCCCTGAAAAGGGCTGCTTGGGTCCATTGAGCTTAACCACCAATTAACTTCTTCTTCTTTCGGCTTTTCCCAGTTAGGGGTCACCACAGCGGATCATCTGTCCGCTCATGACTGGCAGTGGAGTTTTACAGTGTCGAGTTGCCAGCCCAACCTTCTACAGAAGGCACACACTCACTCCTAGGGCCAATTTAGAGTGTCCAATCCACATAATGCATGCGTTTGGGATGTGGGAGGAAACCGGAGCACCTGGAGGAAACCCACGCGACCACAGGGAGGACACGCAGAGTCCGCACAGTAGGCACTCCAGCCGAGAATCGAGCCAGAGAACCTCTTGCTGTGAGGCGGCAACGCTAACCGCTGCACCACCGTGGCCGCCCACTAATTAACAAGTACATAAAAAATCAGAGTTAGAAAAACATGCTGCAAAAGGCAATCATCTCACAAGTGCCACAACATAATCAGCCATTAATTTGCACACACAGTCTAAGACACTGGAAACACAACTCTAAGCAACTAATACTAGTGCTGCAGATATAAAACTTGAGCACACATTTCTGAAGTAAAGATGTGTAGGTTTAAGACACACTGGTGTAGAAAGCCATCTGAAGTCGAGCTGTACATCATCAAGAAATAGTGTACTAAGCCATTGTGTCTGCAATGACAGCAAGACTTCAAAAAGTTATTTCAAATGGTAAAAGAAAATAATGTTGCCCACTAATGAAGTCTTGTTCTGTGTTTTCAATAAAAAAAAATATGTGATATTTAGTCACACTGTAGAAAAGTTGGTTCCTGATGTAATCAATGCTGCTTAAAGTGGTATTAACAACAGAGCCAAAAGTTATGTGAACTGTTTTTTTTTACATGTTGATAAGCAAGAGCTTGGGTCAGTTATAACATTTGCTTGCATATTAGTCTGCTCTGAGCCAGTCAAACTCTCTAGTGACTGCTCTTAGTGATATAATCACTTATGCCTATAAAAGCTGTCTAATCAATACAGTAAGCTTGAGAAGTAAGCAGAATGCTACAACATCCTAAAATGTAGTTGCAGAACAGTATGCACAGCAAAATGACATTTTGCATGAACACAAAGTCAGCTTTTTGCCTCATCACTGTCTCTGAAAACATGCATAGCAGCAGTATAACAAAGATTTAAAACTTCACTTAAGCTCTTCAAGGAAAAAATAAAGCAGGTAACCAATGCACACCTGTAATAAAAAAAAATGATTTATAACAATAACAGCAGGTATCCATGACAAGGTATTCACATTAAACAGGCAAAAAAGAACGGGCTAAAAAAGACTTCACTGTAGGCAAACTTTTCCTGTGAATGCCAGATGATGGTTAAGATGTCTAGAAATGTTAACTAAGCATCTGCTGAAGACTATTAATAACCTCAAATTATGACCACCTGCTAATTCTATCAATTGTAACAATGCAATTTTTTAAAATTGTTATGTTAATCTATCAGATGCAGTATCCACAATGGAGCTTAGTTCTTCCTATTAATGTGCATTATCAGTAAATTACACTTCAAGGCCTTCATCCACACTCTGTGAGAGCTGCAGCATTGGAATAAATAACCTTCTGATCATGTATCTGGGGCATTTTACACAAAATCCTGTCATACATCTCATGGGCACCACCAGTCAACAGTCATTTAATATGCATGCTGATGTTACTCACTGTTGGGATGTTTTGATACTGTGCGTGTATGCAACCAATGCCCATCAATCTCACTGCACAATAACAAGTTTCCCTTACAGCTTTTATGGTTTGCTGCTCAGTAATAGAATCACTTTCATGATCTTATCCAGAATATTTTCATTACAGCAACAGCTACACTTAGAAGTAAAGTATCTAAACAAATCTGTCTGAAAATGGATGAAAAGGTGAAACTGCACAGAAAACAGCGAGATGGGGCAATCTAATTATTACTGGAAAAAGATAAACAGATGTGCATTCATCTTAGAAAAAACACTAAAAGGATATTTACATTCATGAAGGGCATTTTTAGAGACTGACAATCTTAGGTTCGAAAGAGGTTTACATTTCAAAAGGCAACATTGTGTAATATATCCTTTATAATTAGCAAGAAATTATACTTTGTCACAGTATTATTCAGCTTTATAAATCCTAACTTACTGAGAATTACTAGTGATTCCACAGATTTCTTAAAAAGGACTTTTTACTTACAAATTCTTCACATTACTATTAGAAGGTGGCAAGTGCTTTAAGTGAAACCACTACCTGTTTTTACTTCCTTTATTTGGTATCTTTACTTATTTTACAACAGATCTTATCAGAGACGAGCAACTGAATTAATACATGATTCTCCTAAAACAGACTCCTTACAATTATCCATCCTGCAGAAATACATAAAGCTCCACTCTCTCCTCAGGGGCCTAGTATGATAAGACTCCAGTAACATGAAGACAAACATCCTGCTACAGAGAAAAAGCTGGAACAATGCAACAGAGGCTGAAGAAAAGAGAAAGAATGGTAATAGATTAACTCAATATGAGGAAATGATGATTTGCTGTATTAGGCTTGAACTGCAACTTTGTCAGACTATCAGCTCTTACCAGCCTTATTTAAGTGACTATGTTTGATGTTTAAACATTAAATCAAAGAGAAGCAGCACATTCATTTGCCCTTTGGACTGAATTAGTCCCACTAGGCCAGAGGCCTCTTTTCAAGGGAGTCCTGAGGTGGTATTCATACTGACCAAGGGGAATTTGGCCAGGGCACCAGGGAACTTCCCCTACTCGTCATTGTTGTCAGGGGGAACCATTTTGGAGGAGTGCTTCCTGTTTCTGTTTAAGGTGCAGAGGCAGCCCAGAAAAACAGGAAGGCAGATGGAGAGAAAAGAAGATGATGGAGTAGTGACAGAAATAAAGGAAAAAGCAAATATCGAGACCAGAGAATGTGTGCAGGATTCTGAGCAAATGTTTCAAAGAAACCTGTTGGATGATGATGAGTCAGCAAATGATGGATGCATAAATTACAACCCTCCAGTTGAGAGGGTTGCGGGATGATTTACTTAAAGAAATGTCAGTGAAGAGTGAGCCAGAAAATGAAGGAAATGCTTCCTGTGGGACATTATGGAGAAAATACAAAAGGAGAATGCAGAAACAATCCTGAAGAATAGTGGTGAGACAGAAAAGAAAATACATGCAGAGAAAGTAAAAGAATGCAAAAGTGGAGTAGGAGAAAAGAAGGCACAAGAAAATGAAAAACAGAAGTACATAGCAAAGATTCAAAGTAAAAAAGACAAAGAAATTGACAGGTGTAAAGTGTGGGACAATTTAATAGCTTTTTTTGGGGTGTAAAAGCACATGAGGTAAAAACATTTATTCTCATTAACCAAAAGATATTTTGAGACATTATATTTGAGACTTGTTTTTTCAATGGAAAATTTCCTTGAAAAATATGAAAGAAAAAAAGAAATACTGAAACCCATGGAGTCTTTATGTGATAAAAGCATTTAACAGGGAAACAAAAAACAAGATTCATGTACAATTTCGAACACAGAGGTAGAAACAGAAACTTTGAAAGGACACTTGAAAGCTTTACGTAAAGAAGTACTGGACACTGCAAAATATTGTGACAAAATGGGTTTGTGGATGGTGCCTGGGATTGTAATTATTGTGTTAAAAATAGAAAGAGAAAAAAAATCATATATATATATATATATATATATATATATATATATATATATATATATATATTTATATAAATGTGGAGGGGAATAGGGGTGTTGTAAAATACTGCGGATTACCCAAAACATTTTTTTGTGGAAAATTTGACAAGTAACTGTGACAAAAGAAAATGTTATATTTGTGGGGAAATGGGACATGTAAAAAAAATGTGAACTGAAATGTTACAAATGTAAGAAAATGGACATTTATGGATGGATTGCAAAAATGAAAACAGGAAAGAAAGAAGAAAATGAACAAAGAAGAATTTTAGAAGCAGTAGAAACAGAAGAAAAATTAGATGAGAAAAAAGTAAAGAGGATATAAAAGAAGGTTCTGAAATAAGTGATGTAGAAGACAAACTGGGAGATAGTAAAAGGAAAAAAGAATGTATTGGTAAAAGACAGAAAAAGAATACTTAAAGGGATAAGTACATGAGAAAAAAAAGGAAATGGATGAAAAATATATATACAGTTAAAGAGTGGAGCTTGGTATAATGGTTAAGGTGTTTGACTCACAAACACAAGAAATAGTGTTTGATTTAATTTGAATTACTAATGATAGAGAAATTGTGGATGATATTATTGTAGCTCCCACTGTATTTCATTGTAGAAGTAATAGACTGTAGTTTTCAATTACACCACAAGGTGGAGCTAATTTTCAGGGATATAAAAGACAATTTCGAAAGTGAAAGAGGAGGCTGGAATACTAGCTGGAGGGAAGACTGAAACTGGTAGCTGTAGGGAAAAAGGGCCTTGCAAAATGACTGCATTTTCTTTCCTAGTGCTTTGGGACAGGGAAGTGAAGTAGCAAATTGTGTCCATTTTTGCTGAAATCCTGGATGATGGTATTTTGTGGAATCAGGAGAGAAGTCTGAAACCAGTAGTTCCACACCTGTATATGATTCAGCAAGAAAAGGAGTTCTTTGGGTCTAGTACAGAGAAGCCATAGATGATTCCCAGAGTTCTGGCAGGTGATTTTTCTACTTTTCTCATCAGAGGAACCACAGTGCCTGGTCACTGGGATATTCTCGATGGAGTGGTGAGAAGCTCTGGCCATCATTTTATATTTTTATAAGATTGTGGATTCCCCCCCTAAATGCTTTGTGGATTACAAATAACTGGGATCCATATGAGCGCCATCTTGGGCCCTATCATGCCGGCAGCAAGACTGTAAGTAGTCAGTGGCCAGTGAACAGGGTATAATAGAGTGTTTCACAGCTGGTCTGTTTACAATTGATCAAGGGGGTTGAGGGTGTTAGTACTGTTCAATGACATTGCATTTTCTCATGTTTGTATTGTTGCATTATAAAGCTTCATTGTTCAATGTCAGTGCATTTTGCTTGTGTTAGTAATGCTGCTTTCAAGAATTTTGCTGCTCAATGACATCACATTTTCTCATATCTGTATTGTTGTATTATAACTTTTATTGCTTAATGACATTGCATTTTTTCCAGTGTTTGTATTGCTGCATTATATGCTCATTGATATTGCCTTCTCTGTGCTTGTTTGAATGTCAAGACCTTTTTCTGTTGAGTTCTGGGGAAGAGAGTGAATGTTTGTCTTCTTTGCATGCATATCTCACCTTGCCTTATTGCTAACTGGTGCACTGTTGAAATATTTGTTTGTGGTTGTGCTATTGCCTTTTAAACTAGATGTGTCACCTAGAATAAAATTTGTCATTCTTGCCACCTTGGTGTGTTGGGCCTACAGGGGTGTCACCAGAGTCAGGTAGGGAGGAATCTATATCTACTTCAGCTACACCTGTGGATGCGCTACATCATGAATAGAAAAAAAGAAGTAAAAATCATGATAGATCACCTTAAGCCATTTGACACAATTTGACATGTAATCTTATGGGTAATCATGAAAAATTAAAATTAGGAAATTATGTACGTCAGTGAATAGTAGCAATGGCGGCTGGTGACTTCAAATCAAAGGGGGGCTGCAGGAGACATCTGAATGGGTGGGGTCAATGGGAAGGGGTGTGGTCAACTAGAAATGGGAGGAGCCATGCTCAAAACCACAAAAACTAACTAAATACACTGCCCTGGGTGCCAAACCATCATTATGAGAGTCCAATCAAAACAAAATGAAGTGTAGAAGAATAAAAATATTTCAATGCATTGGCTGCATGACAGCTTCATTAATATCTAGATGGAAACAAAAGGTTTGTGAGTCATGAAAAAATAAATTACTTTTTACATTAATGGAATGCCAGTCAAAATCAAGTATAAGAAAAACAAGCAGCACTCAACTCAAACCACTTCTTGCACTGCAGTTCTAATTATAATTTATATTCAACTTTATTAAAGTACCAAGTAACATGCTGAAAGTAGAAATCTCTGATGCCCCCACTTGTAAAAATATTTCTTATCCAAAGAAAGACCTGCTGCCTGACAACTATCTACTTGTTTCATGGGGAAAACATGATCAAAGTAAAAAATGAAAAGCAAACAAGAAATAAGCTCAAGATACATTGCTTAAAGGGATTACTGTACAGGTTATGGACCACACGATTGGCATTCTGTTTAGTTTATGGGTAAAGCCTGTAGAGATGATTGGAAGTCTCCAAGTGTAATGAGCTTCTTAAAATAACGTAATCATGTCCTTTATTACAAATACTGTCATATGCATTTCAATACCCAAGGCTTATACATTATCTAGTTAAGTATTCTCTACATGGCAACAGAAAGAGAGCAACAGGCACTTTGAGTAATAAGCATAAATCAACAGTACAAAAAATATGACAGAAACCAGACCATTCTGCAAAAACCAAGGACAGATGAAAAGCCACTCTAGTACTTGTGTCTACCTTGGATGGGGAATACTCTGCACATTTACACTGCATAACTACTCCTTGCCTTGCTTCGACACATCCAGAGTCACTACATGGGGGAGTGGGGTGCAACAAGCATGTCACAATTTGAAATGTCCCTGGCTGACTGTGATGGCCCTGACACATTTGTCATACCGCTCAACCTCAGAGCAAGAAATCTGGACAAAGCCTTACATAGAAGTGCGACAAAGGCCCAAAAATAAGGACAATTTTTAAATATTGCTCTTATAAACTTAGAAAGATAATAGAATAGGTCTTGCATTAGTATGAATTTTCTGAATGGTATGAAATCTGAAACTCATTATTGTCTAACTTCAGTCTTTAATGATTTGTCACTAATTTGCCAAAAAAACACAATTTTATGAAAAATGGACCAAAAATGTGATGTAAAAATATAAAATAGCCACACAATACAGCTGGGAACCTGTCAAAGAAAGGACACTTTAATATCAGTACTGCTAACTTGAGCAGCTGACAAAATTAAAGAATCTACATGCATTTCTGAAATAAAAGTAATCTATAACTCTGATTATTACAGTTATATTTCTTAATTGTAAACTCTCCATGTTTTCTTCCAAAATTGCTATTTTGCGGAGGGATTATTAAGGGGAAGAGCAACATTTTGAGCCAAAATCAGGGACAGTTGAGAGGTTTGGCTATGCCGAATTCTATAAAGCAATTTGTTTGCATGTACCTCTCAACCTGTTAATGCAATAAATCTGGACAAGGCCAAATATATTGGGGGAACATATAAACAGTACTAAAAATTGCTCTTGTATAAACTGAGCCAGTTGATAGAACAACAGGTCTTACTTTAGCATGCATTTTTCTGAAGGTTATGAAGTCTGAAACTCAGTGCGTCATTATTTAATGACTTAATTCCTAAATGATTTGCCAGAAAACCACAAATTTTATGCGGAACAAACCAAAATAAGAAGCAAAAGTCTATTCATTCTTTGAAAATCTGGACAGTTGGGAGGTATAGTTCAGCTGGGGCTGTCTAAGTTTGCCGCCCTTCCCCCTCACAAAATCATGGTCGAATGGAGCCTCCCTCTGCAGCCATTCCAATGATCCATTACTTGGCTATTTCACTCCATTTACCATAAACACTAATGTGCATACTGATTTACTTCTATGATGATTTGGACTTCATTTGAAAGTTTTATTTTGCATTTTACAGCACGAACACTAAGACATCTGCTAAACAAACTTAGCATTAAAACTTCTCTGCCCTTGAAACTCACATTCATTGAAACAGCATTGAAACCCACATTCAAAGAAAATACATTTTACCAGTGGCAGATAAAGATTAATTCTGGGCTGTTTTCAAATCATAATCCCCTTGCATATGAAATATACATGTGCTCTTTGATACACCTTCCTATTGTTTTGAACATTTTTCCAGTAAACAATGAAACAAAACGCATGCTCCAATAATGACAAAACTGCCCAGTTCTGAACATTTCCATCATAAAAGTCTACTCAAACTTCTACAGTCCACAATTATCAGTAAATATGCACAATTCTACAGTCCACCATTATCAGTAAATATGCACAGTTCTACAGTCCACCATTATCAGTAAATGTGCACAATCTCTGAAGTAAAAAAGTCATCTAAATAATTCCACATTAAATAAATCTGTAACTAATGAAGAGGTTGCTGCTACGAATCACCTTTATATTTCATGGCTGCATCGAAAAATAAAGTGCCTGATGCCCCTGAGGAATGATTTGCCTATATTACATTAAAAATGATAAGCTTGTAATACTGCAATAGGAAATGGATGGCAAATTGATAACAGGCTCATAGTTAGTATCTTAACTTTTTCAGTACGGCAGCATCCACCCCTTGTGGGAGTAGAACCAACAACCTTCTGCATCAAAAGCAAGTACACAACCTGTTGTGCTATTAACAATGCAAACTGACTTAGCATAAGCAGCACTAAACTTCTCTTCCCCTGTAGCTCTCAGCTCCTTGTAAAATCTTCTCAATACTCAACTTCGCAGCACAAGAAATCTGGAAAAAGCCAAATTTATTGGGGGGGGGGGTCAAAAGCACAAAAACCAGGGACACATTAAACACTGCTTGTATAATCTTGGAAAGTTGCTAGAATAAAATGCTGTGTTTTCACCATACATTTTACTGCCAAGGTCCCTGTGCAAGAGAGTCAGAGCAACATATCACTATGCCATATCAGTTGCTTTGTGAAAGAAAAATGCTGCGTTACCAACATACATTTTACTGCGAAGGCCCCTGTACAAAACAGTCAGAGCAACATACCAGTACGCCAAATCAGCTGCTTTGTGAAAGAGGAGGAAGACTGATACTTAAATGGCTATCATTTAGTGAATTCAGTTCTCACCATAGCTGTCAACCTATTAGCACAAAACATCTGGACAAACCCAGTAATGAGGGAATACAGCCCTCAAACATATTCAGTGAATTCAGTTCTTTCCATAGCTGTCAACCTTAGCACAAAAAACCTGGACAAAGCCAATAATGGGGTAATACAGTAGGAATTTCTTAACATAGAGCTATATTACATAGCCACACACACACTATATGTGTGTGTGTGTGCGCGCGTGTGTTTGGTTAAAGTTGTACATACTTTTTATCATCACACTCAGCTTTATGAATTTTGCTACTGTCATGCTGGAGGAGCACACACATCACACACACACAGTGGACAGACCTTTCATAGAACTGCACTCCATGACATTGAGAGCCCCATTCTGTTTCTCTACTGATACTCAAGGTCTTAGAGTTGTAGAATGCAATACACATTGGTTCATTTTCCATATTTTTATCATGGGCAAATCATTTGCTTTCTCTGTTGCCTGTATTGTACAATTATCTGATAGCCATCATTAAAAATATAAATTCTGTGAATGCCATACATTAAATTCCTTACAGATAAAAACATAGGCAGTTGCTGAGAGAACTTTGAACTGCTTCCATCATTCCCTTACAACTGCAACAGTGGTCTTAGTGATCACTTTGCAAAACCATTTATTTAGCAATCAAACAGGAAAAAAGTTAAAAAAAAAAAATGGGCTGCTCAATTTTCTTCTGCTTTGTAAACAACTACTGCTAAATACTGGAATCCTTCCAGGAAGATATACTTGTTTAAGTTGCACATTTTTAAGCTTTCATCACAACCTGTATCTCATTCTTTAACTCTGAAACAAGCCTGAGAAGCTCAGAGTACTCAGCTAGGAACTACAGATCACAGTGAAAGAAATTCAACAAGAATGCGTCAAAGTACCACACTGTAAATATAGGCTCTTAGTCACATGTCAAAAAAACTACTTTAATAGTTTAGTTCAGATTTATAATCCACTTTATCAGTCAAAAAATATATCTCTAAAAGGAAAGAAGTCACAACTTGGAGCTTTACAGACTAATTGAGGTCAGTATCCTCCGGCAATAAGATGCGTGCAGTTTAGGATTTAGTATCAGGAGATTGTGATCATCTAAATCACTTAAAAATATATATTTCTCCTTTGGGAAAAATATCACATCTTTGAGCTTTACAGAATAACTCGTTTACCACTGTATTCAGGAAATTATCAGTAGAGTGCAATTTAAGATTTACAATTGTGACCTACTGTATCAGTATATCTATCTATATACACACACACACATCACAACATATTGTCAGCCATTGATTATATATACATATTGAATGAATGTACTCTCTGTCATACATACATACCACCACCAAGAAGAAAAGAAACTCTCTGTACTCTTCTCTACTTCTTCTACTTCAGCTGCTGTGTAACATCCAGCACAGCGAACGAAATAGGCCGCCAACCCAGAAATCTTCATTTGATTCACTCAATCCACAACTGAAACTGGCTGCAACTGTTTGCTTCTCGCTCTTTTGCCAGCGCATAAAGCCCGGGAAGAGAGCGACAGCCAATCAACAGCCATTTAGTCCAAGCACGTCATGTATGTGCCTGCGGACGTAGCAGTCCAAACCCCTTCCAATTCTATGCGGTTCCAAACCGCATAGACTACTGGGCATCATACTGATGCCTTAATTCGCTATCCGGACTGCAGCAGAAGGAGAGAAAAAAAAAACCTTCTTTTTTAAAACTGCCACAACCCGAAGTGGTCATAGGGCGCATGCGCGTACTTGCAGAGTCAGTCGGCATAAAGCAGAGAAATTTGAAAGACGAGTCAACTGAACTGAGACCGTAAAAAAAATTAAATAACTAAACTAAAAAGTACTTTTTTTTTTTTTCTTGCTGAGGGGGCTGCAGTCCGGCAGTCCAATGCCATGAGCCGCCCCTGAATAGTAGTAATACTAAAGTAAAAATACTTGTAAATGGCTGGTTAAAGCAAGAGATTCACATGAAGAGTAGTGGAAGACAGGAATGTCCAATGAGTTGGATACTCTTTGCATTAGTTATGAATCTGACAGTATGTGAAATAAATTACAAAATGAAGGAGATGGGTATATAGCACCAGAAGAATTCCAGTTCAGTTAACATATGCAGATGACATTATGATAATTGCAAAAAACAAAATTTGGATAAAAAGTAATTTACACATATAAGTGTCTAGAAATGATAGGGATGGCTTTAAATAAAGGGAAAAGTAAAGGTTTAGGTTATGCAGTAAAGATCCGTGGTATATATTTTACAATCAATGAACTGTCTGTGTTAGGTATAACATTTGGAAATAAAAATGAAAGTGGAATTCAATGGGGGAAAAACAACAGAAGAAATAAAACAAACATATTTTCTGGAGAACATATAAAATACCATTCAGAAAAAAAGGCTTATTTGATAAATTTAGTACTGATGGGAAAAACAGTATTAACTAGGAAGTGTATTTTTGATAACATCATTTTAAATGAAATTATTGCAGATAAATGTTTTCATTTATATGGGGTTCTAAATTAAACTCAGCAAACAGAGTTGTTTTGTATGTAAATAAAGGAGGAGGTTTAGGGTTGATTCATCCAGTGGTATATGCTGCTTCATTGAACTTGTACAAAGTGTTAAAGTGGAAAATGACAAAGATGAGAGATCATTAGTAAAGCTGTATAAATACAAGTAAAATAAATTTTGGGTATGGCAAAAAAGAGTAAAAGAGAAAAAGTGTACAAAAGAAGGAATAAGATGTTACCAAAAAAATTTTGTAGAAATAAAAAATGATGATATTGAAAGAGATAGAAAAGTATGGTATAAGAATGCAATGATAAAAACATTACTATGTAAAACCGTGGGAAAATCTAACAGATTCAACGCCATCATGATCACCAAACAGGCCATGGCCTGCTTCTCTTCTTGGGATTGGTGCTAATATTTTGCTTCTGGTGAGAGAAGAGGCAAAGGAGTATTGTATCCCAACACAGTGAAGCTGTGCGGAGACCAGCATTAGTAGTAGCCAGGCAGTAGCCATTCATGCGACTCCCCTCTTTTTAACATTCTTGACAAGTTAATTCTTTATTTTTCAGTAAGTACTGCTTGACTTCTTCCTAACTTCTGAATATCTGCCTAAATACTTCAGCCTTAAATTTGCAGGGTCTATGTATTAGTCTCTCCTCAAGTGTTTGGCAGTGTTCTGTACAGACTCGGGACATCTTGAGTGACATTTTTCCTGTAAAAGGAATATATAAGGAAACAGTCCAGTACTTCATAATAATGACCATCCCTCCTGGCAAGTCTAAAGGTCAGTTCCCTGTGCTTTCTCCTATTAGCCTGGTGAACTTGGGCATTCTGAGGCAGTGTAGCAACTGCCTCATGTACACAGACAACCCTCACCTCTTACCTCCCAACACTCAGACTTGTGAGAGATGCACTTACACATCCAAATTGGAAGCCATGCACTCTCAAGCCGAGACCGGAATAGCTGGTCAAGAGGAGAAGGTCAACACCACACCACATAGCCCTCCAGAACACCCACCATCACAGCTCTCATAAAAACACAAACTGCACACCCACCTTTGTGGAGGCTCTCAATAGAATTCTACCCAAACAGCAGAGACCTCCAAGGCAGAAATGCACTCGACCACCACAACATAGCACAAACCACAAGACACACAGCTCACCTACACAGTGTGCCCCTCAACCCAAGCCCCTACGGCAAAACAGCTTGCCCAATACACTAATCATAGGTGACTCGATAGTGAGACACACTGACGTCCCACTCACTAGGCTGAATAAGGAGAAGGTAACAGTCAGCTGTCTTATCAGGTACCAGAATCCAACACAACACATGCACTCAGGTCACTCCACAACAAGTAAAAGTATGACTCTCTCACTATCCATGTGGGTGTGAATGAGAAGCACCTCCCTGAACTACATGAACAGAGACATGGAGGTGCTCTTGGATTATGTGGCCCAGGCAGGTATGACCCTAGCCCTGAGCAGCATCCTACAGTCACCCAGAATGATACCGCAGCACAAGCAAAAAATGACTGACTTCAACAACTGGCTAATTTTCTGGTGTCATTCTAAGGGGATCCAGTATCTGTATGCTTGGGATGACACGACTGACAGACCTCGATGCTTTGCCAGAGATGGCCTGCGTCTGTCACCCCTGGGTTTCCGGATACTGACCAGGGCTCTCACCACCCCTATAGTGCCATTTTTAGGCGATGTTTCAACGATCAAATTACTACCATAACAGCTATAAATAAATGCAATCTGAGGGTCATGCTGCTCAATGCTAGAAGTCTAAATCTCAAGATGCTCTCACGCGAAGCACTCCTCAAAATGGAGAACATCGACTTTTGTGCTATAACGGAGACCAGGTTTAAAGCAGCAGAAAGCACCCCTGCGCTACCAGGCTATAACTCATTCCACACTTTGTGGCCCCGGAACATGGAACAAAGCTCCAAGGGCGGTGGTGTCTCCATAATTCATAAAAGATATGCACACCTCCAGACTAGTAGCCCAGCATAATGCATCTGAGATACTTCAGGTACAACTATCATTGGGTGAGACGACGAGTCAGGTTGTAGCCTGCTGTAGATCCACAACCATGTCCCAAGACCATCACTCCATGTTCCAACCCAACACGCCTACTTGGTGACTTCAACTACCCTTCCATCTACTGGGAAAACTACTCATGCACCAATACACTGGCCCATCGCTTCCTGGAATTCATCAATTCCAATAATCTGGACCAGCTAAATCTTACTCCCACGAGAGGAAGCAACATCCTTGACCTGGTTATTACTAACATGGGCAACCGTTGCTCTACACTAATAGTCAATTCCTCCCTGGTTAGATCCAACCACAAACTAATCACCATGGAAATTCACATCCACATCTCACCCACACCCTCCCGCAAAGGTAACCACCATGAAAAACTTATCCAAAGCTAACTTTGGGCTCCTAAAAACAGAGGTGGCTAACTTCACAGCACCCATGTCAATGGAAAATAGATGCATGGCTGCCAAACCATACACCAACGCACTATACGAACACGTACATAAATGCATGGAACTAGCCATATCCAGCAGAACCAAGATGCTCTCCTTCAAAAGAATGAAGCCAATCTGGCGGTCCCCTGCCATTAATAAACTCTACAACAGAAGAAAGAAACTGTTGCAGAAAAAGTGAAGTCCCAAGACTGGAAAAACTCTCTTATTAGCCTTAACAAAAAGTTGAGATCCCTCATCACAACCTCTAAAGCCAGCTATGAAGGCAAAATTGCGGCAGACACTAAAAACAACTACAAAGCCTTCTAAAGTTATATCAAGAATCTCCACAGCAATACCCAGGTTTGCTCTGAGTTACTGCACAATGGTACCTCCTATACTGAGCCAACATACTGGCTGACAGATTCAGTGCCAACTTTACATCCCCCTCAAAGGACCAATCACAGTACCAGAGGAATGCCAGGCACCCAGCATTACTGAAGCACAGGTTAAAGCTGCATTGTCCAAGGCCAAGAATACAGTTTCCATGGGACCCAACAATATCCCTGGATGTATTCTACGTGAAAAACGTGAACTGGCACCACACCTGTGTGCCCTGTTCAATCACATCCTCACCTCAGGCTTTGTCCCTACTGAATGGCGCACTGCTACAGTCATCCCTCTCCTTAAAGGGGGAGCGACTACAGACCTGGGGAATTATTTATTTTATTTATTTATTTATTTTACATTTGTTGACCGGGCTGCCCCATTAGCCTTAGTCTGATATGCAAGGCTATGGAGTGCATCTTCATGGACCTAATTAACAAGGATATAGAGAATCTCCAAACTCTAGATCCCACGCAATTTGGTTTTGTGAAAGGTACATCATGCCTGCTTAACCTGGTTGACTTCTTTGAGTCAGTCACCAGAGCTGTGGATGAGGGCAAGGCAGCTCATACAGCCTACCTCGATCTGGCCAAAGCCTTTGATACCATTCTCCACTCAGGAATTATTTGATAAACTCACCAAACTAGGCATCAACCCTTATATCACTAGGTGGGTTGCAAATTGGCCCACAGTGTGAAACCAGACTCCAAGTCAGACTACCAACCAGCCACGAGTGGAGTCCCACAAGGATTGGTCCTGGGTCCTCTCCTGTTTGGCATCTACTTCTCAGAAGTCCAGGCCAACACAAAGGGACTCTGGCTGGCCAGGTTCGCAGATGACTGCAAGCTGGGAGCCATTAGTAACTCCCCAAGTAATGTAGACATCCTACAGAAAGGCCTCACTGAGACCAATGACTGGTATCGAAACCATGGCCTCAAGCTTAATGCCAAAAAAATGTGTCATCATCCCCTTTGGGACAAACTCCATTCTCACTAATTACCACATCGATGGCAACCCACTGAACACTGAAGGCGTTATAAGAGATCTGGGGACACAGGGTGACAGCAGCTTCTCCTTCGACCACCACATTGCCATTGTGGTCAGAAAGTCCTCCTGTATGGCACATCTCATTACCAAGGGTTTTGCATCCAGGAAAAAAGAGGTCATCAACTCTCTCTACTCTTCTAACATTAGGCTAATCATCGAGTATAATGCCCCATTTGGCATGTACCTCACTAGACACATGCAACAGCTGGAAAGGCCACAAAAGTACCTCATGGAGAGGATCCCAGGCCTTAAACACATGGCCTACACGGGCAGACTCAAAAAACTCTAGCTATTCTCCGTCTCATATCATCTACTAATAGACTATCTCTGCTTGACTTACAAAGCCATGTCTGACCCAGCTCTGTTAGAAATGCTACATCTGAAGAAATTCCAATCCCTCCGCATCACACACTCCAGAGGTCTCAACCTCATTACAACAATCAACATAACAAGCTGGAGGGACTGGTTCATAATCCAGAGACTGCCCATGCTTTGGAATAGACTTCCCATACATGTTAAGCAGAACACCTCAGTGACCCTCTTCAAGAGAAATCTTGATGAGTGGATGGGAAACAGAAATTTCACCCCGGGGATCGCTCCAGTGAGTCTACTTGATAGGGGCACTGGGAACTAACGTCGGGCGGCACGATGCCAGGGCACTTCTATGGGCTAGGCTTGTAAAGGCTCCAGGGCCATTAGCCTAGTACACACTTATGAACCTGTGAACCTATAAAAATAAGCAAATGGTGTGCTCATGAAGTAGAATGTCAAGATTTTTTGTAGAGGCAAGTAATAGATAAATTGCTAGTAAAAGGAAATATACCATATAAATAGAAAAGTGATAGAATATGTTTACATTGTCCAGAAGAAAAAACTATAGAAAGAATATTTGTGTAAAATCATACCATAACCATAGATGTCCTTCTCTTCTATGTCGCTGTATTTTTTGCAAGAGGGATGACTGCTGTAGGCGGTCCCAATGTCCAGCCAGTATATAACAGCCTTTTGCACTGCAGGGTACGTGGGATGTCGCACATAGGCCTGCACACTGCATAGGCCCATAAAGTGATGTTTGAATGCACCATCCTCAGAAGTGAATGCCCCAGTAAGAACACCAGCTTGGGGGGGGGGGGGCATACATCCGCAGAAAAAAAAACATGAACCAAGGTGGGAGGGACAAACTACTGCAACATAAAAGAGAAGAACATCTATGGTTATGGTAAGATTTTACACAACTATTCTATGACCTTCTATTCCTATGCTGCAGTATTCTTTACATGAAGGAGAATACCACAGCTCACAAAGAAGAAAAGGAGGAGGAAGAAGCAGAGGTGCTCTCCAGAAAGCCATGATGAATGACTCTAGCAAAGCCTGCCCTGGAACTGCAGATGCCATCCAACTTGTAACGTTTAGTGGAAGTGTGAACAGAAGTCCAAGTGGCTACTTCCAAAATAGAAGCAGTAGCCTAACCCTTGAAAAAAGCAACAGAAGAGGCTACAGCTCTAGCGCAGTGAGTCTTAACAGGGGAAGAAAGACACTCTACGTGAGAAACATAAAACAAAATTGCCTTACAAATCCAAGTACAAACTGTCTGCTTGGAAACAGACCTTCCCAGAGCCCTGAGGTGAAAAGACACAAAAAGTTGATCAGATTTCCTGATAACCTTAGAACCTGAGTTGTCTATGCACATCCAAGGTATGTAGGACCCTCTCACTGGGGGACTCTGGAGAGGGGAAAAGGTGGGCAAATTAATAGACTAAGTGACAACTCATTCACAACCTTGGGCAAAAATGGAGGATTGGTATGTAAAGAAACCCTATCCTTATGAAAGACTAGGAAGGGTGGAAAGGCCATCAAGGCCTTAAACTCAGACACCCTACAGGTAGAGATCATGGCAAGTAACAGCACAGACTTCCAAGTACAATGTTGGAGAGCAGGTTCAAAAGGAACCACAGTGAGTTTTTCCACAACAAAATTTAGATCCCAAAGAGATGGAACAGGTTTCCTGGGAGGCTTTACGTGAAGGATGCTTTTTAAGACCAGTTTTACCTCTAATCTAGTGAACAATGGAGGAGAAAAAGGCAGACAGGCAGACATGGCTGATAAATGAACTTCAACAGAAGAGTAAGACAACCCAGCCTTCAGCAGTTCACACTAGTAGGATAGAACCAAAGGAATGTCCACAGATATGAGTCTAGGTTACAAGACAGACACCAGATGGAAAACCGTTTCCATTTTGATGAGTAGAATTTCCTGGTATTGAGACTCCTGCAGAACCCTAAGAATGTCCTCAGAAAAAAAGATGTCTGAAAGGAATCAGAAATGTATCACCCACAATGTCAGATGTAGGGTTAACAGATGTGGGTGTATGAGAGATCCCTTATCTTGTGTGAGAAGATCAAGAGGGAACCAATGCTATCTTGGCCAAAAGGGATTCACCAGCAAGATCCTTGGTTTGTACTGCTGAATTTTCATCAAAACTTTCTGAATGAGAGGGAAGGGGGGGGGGGTGCGTAGAAAAACATCCCTTTCCAAGAGATTGATAGGGCATCCACCTTCCAGACCAGAGGACCTGGGACTCTAGCACAAAATTGTAAAGTTGTTTGTTCAAAGGGGGGCAAAGAGATCGACTTGAGGTGCACCCCATTGGTGGAGAATGCCCAGAAACACATCCCTGTGAAGCATCCATTCATGGGATTGAGTCATGGACCTACTGTGTGTGTCTGCCACCACATTCTGATGGGAGGCGATATAAACTGCCTGCAGAGTGATTTGCCACTGATTTGGCAGCTTCCATGCTATGAGAGCTAGCCTGCACAAAATATACAATTTCATCCTCCCCAATTTGTTTACATACCAAAGAACTGTGGTGTTGTCTATAAACAGTTTTATGGGTTCTGGATGTAAAACAGCATGGAAGGCCTGAACAGCCAGCAGAAGAGCTCTCATCTCTTTTATGTTTGTATGTTCTTCAAGGTTGCAAAAGCTGCCCCCCAACCTATGTCTGAGGTGTCTGTAAGCAATGTTTGATAGTAAGAGGATGCAAAGGAAGACCGGGGTTTAGGGAAAACCGCTGAATCCACCAACGTAGTTCCCTCTTTAGGCAAGGAAGAAGAGGAAGGACAAACTCCAATGGGTGCAGATGCTGTCTCCAAACAGAATTTAGGAACCACTGAAATTTCCCCGTGCAATTTGGCCAGAGGCAATATGGGGATAATGGATGCCATGAATCCCAGCAGCTTGAGAAACTCCCTGGCTGTCAAGTGTGTGCAAAGGGAGAAGGGTTTGGAAATAGTTGATTAGAAAAAGAATGTTTTGAGGAGGTAGGGAAGCCAGCCTTAGTTCTGTCTACATCCTCCACCCCAGGAAGACATGATCCTGGGAAGGGGTGAGGAAGGATTTTTTGAAATTTACTGTGAAACCCAACCTTTGCAGAAGGGAAATGATAAAAAGAAGATTCTGCTACAAAGTCTCTGGAAGTGATGCCTGGAGAAGCATGTCATCCAAATAAGGGATGATCTGTACTCCCTGAATTCTGCAGAAGGCAATGGTTGTAGCCAAGCATTTGGTAAATGCCTCTGCTGCCGTAGACAGACCAAAGGACAAAGCATAAAGCAGAGAACTGAAAATGTGAGGAAGCAACAGAGAAACACAGAAATTTCATGTAGAGGGGATAAATGAGAATATGAAGGTAGGCATCACTGATATCCAGACAGGCCAAGAAAGCCTGTGGAAGGATGAGAGGAAATAAAGTTTGTAGAGAAAGGATGCAAAAGGCTGGAACCTTTAGGAATGTATTGAGGTGGGAAAAGTCCAGAATGGGTCTCCAGCAAGCCATCTTTCCAGGGTACCAGAAACATCCCGGAATAGAAACCTCTTCCCCTTTGGGGCAGTGGAACTTCTTGGAGAGTTCCCTGGATCTCAACATCTGAAGCACCTTAGAAAGGAGAAGTTGTTCTCACAGTGGCTGAGGAATTCCTATGAAGGGAGGTAGAGATTTCCAGAGCATGAAGTTCCCTTTGTGGATAATGGAAAGGAAAGAAGAAACTTGAGATATGTGTTTCTAGGCTGGGAGGGAGAGACACTGAGAAAGGGGATTGGGAGAAAGGCATGGGTGACAGTCACAGACTACCAGGCTTGTCAGGAAAGGGCTGCTTCTGGGAAGGTGTAGATTGAGTGGGTTTAGAAGCAGGAGCTTTCCTAACCATCCTTTTACCTCTGGAAAGACAAGTGCAACATTGTTTCCTACAAAAGCAGTTTTACCAGGACAGTTCCTTTGGAATTTAGGAACTGGAGAGACAAAAATGTGCTTTACATTTTGTAACTTTTCCTTTCTCTTGCAGAGATTTAAACAAATTAGCTGCAGCAATCCCAAATAAGGCATTATTATCTAAATGGGCATCGGTAATCTTAGCTTTAAAGTCCTCAGGCAGTTGTTGAAGCCTCAGCCAGGAACATCTCCTCAGGACAGATCCCAATGCAGCAGCTCTGGTAGATGCTTTAGCTGCATCATACCTGCATTTACTGGAATAACAGGCCATCTGAGAAGCCCCCAGAATAGAAAAGAGACGAAATTTAACTTTCAAATTTGAAAGGTCACAGAGAATCTGAGTGGCCTGAGAAAGAAGGGCCAAGGTATACTTAGTCATATGGGTTTGGTAGCTGATAACATGGAAAACCAGGGTAGCTGAAGTGTGCAACTTTCCCCCCAAACTTTCTATAATTCTACTCTCCTTATCAGATGGGAGCAGTAAAGTTGATGGAAAATGTCTGGATGGCTAATCAGTATCCATAGAAACCAAAACAGGATCTGCAGAAAGGCATTTGTAAAGGAATTTACACTCCTCTGTAAATGTTAAAACCTATCTGGCCTTTTAGGAGTAAGAGGTTGAGAATCCGGAGCCTCTAATGCTGAAGAGAAGGTATAAAGAAAAGCTGGTAAAATAGGGAGCTCAGCTGACAGTGAGGGAGAGTCCATGTGAAGCAAATCATAGCATCTTTTCTGCACCTCAGACATCTGAGAGCAGTCCCATTTAAAATACTCCCTAATCCGTGCAATAGTCTCCCCAAATGTGATATTCTCACCAGGAGACTCTGTGCCATTAGATTCTTCCTCAGGAGAAGCACACTCCAAGGTAGATGTTATTTGGGCAGAATAAGCCAAGACTTCATCCTCGGAGGAATCCTCCTCATCAGAAAAAATCTGTTCCCTAACCCTTTTGCGAGGGGAAGATGTAAGTGGAGGGCCTGGTAGGGAGACCCCTGAGGGAGTCTTAAAGCTATGAAGGCATTGAACAGGCCTTCTGTAAAGGCCTGCCAGTGTGATGAGGATTCCTGAGGGGCAGAAAGATATTTAGTTTTCTGCTTCTTTTTCAGGTGGACATCAGCTTTGTGTAAGGTGGAGGGAACAGATGTAGGCCTGCACCATGATATAGTCATCGGAACATCCTCCTAGACCAAGATCTGCGGCATATCTCAAAGTCCTTCTGAAGCAGTGAGCCTAGGTTCCCGTGGTCTGTCTGAAGTGGATGTCTGCAAAATCTCTGAGGATATGCTGGTAGCTGAATCCCTAATGGCCTCCAAAGTGGTACCCACTGAGGAATCCAAGCCAGTACCCAAACGGACATCTAGGCCTTCTTTAGCTTCAAGAGGGACATTCAGAATGGGAGGTGCAGCCAAAGTAACAGGCTTGAGTTTCTTAGCCTTCTTCTCAGGCTCAGCAGAAGTTCTTCACGTACCCTTCATAACCTCATGCGCTAACCTTTTAAGCCTCTGATTTTCAAGGTACATGCTAAGGGAGGAAAGGTGGCTCCATTGGGTCTTCAGAACAAATGCCTGACAGACAGGGCAAAACTTATGGCTGTGGTTAGGCCCTAAGCAGAAAAGGCAGGCACTGGCCATGAGTATCTTTACGTGGGATTTATCTGCCACATTGGCACTTGCCTCTCTTGGATGACAAGTAATCTCATTCAAAAGCAATAACCAAAGTAAAAAAAAAAAAAGAAAACCCTAATGGGGCACTTTATCTGTATGTCTTGCACACCAGCAACCAACTCAAATGAGCAGACTGACGATCGAAGATGGTATTCGGACTAGTGATACAGAAGTTCTGAGGAGGATACATGTGGACACCACTTTATGGCCTACTCTGTCTACAGGCCTGTGTGTGTGACATCCCACATTCCCCGCAGTGGTAAAAGGCTTTTGTATACTGGCCGGACATCATGTAAGTAATACTGCAACACAGGAACAGATGGACATAGAATAGTTGCATAAAATCTTACCATAACCATAGATGTCCTTCTCTTCTATGTTCCAGTATTCTATATGTGTTTTTGAAATGTAAGAGAGTAAAAAAGTTATGGGGAAAACTGCGTAAAGAAGATTTTTTTGAAGATATAAAACAAGGGGACAAAAACATGGATATGATTACATATGGATGTTATAAGAATAGAAAAAGAATATGTTACAAGAGTAGATAAAAAAATATTTTATGTTATACAGGTTATAATGAATAAAAAGAATAAAAAATTATATTTAATGGTAAATGGATTTTTGCAACAATATCAAGTAAAATCAGATGGTTATGGAAAAATAAGTGGCAGTCTAATAGGGATGAAAATTTATCATGACTGTAAAGGAATTATGAATATGTGTAACAGATTTGTGTATTTCTACATTTGTTTGTATGTAAAAATCTGTAAATAAGTAAATATTTTGTAAATAAGAGATACTTTTGTTTACAAATAAAGGACATCTACTCTTTGGAGATGTTAAGTGGATCTCTGGAGGGCTACTACTGCAGTTCTGGGAATTCCACGAGGAAGGACAGTGTAGCAAAGCTGGACAGAAGAGCAGGAGAAAACTTACTGAAGGAAGGAAAATAAGATGAAATAACTGTTACAGAGTTGGAAAATGGAGGACTGGAGCCACAAGTGCTAGCAGATTGGATGAACCAGGTAGAGCCAAAGGAAGGAGGACATGTGAGTATTTCAGGAGGAAAAAACTGGGAGGTTGGAAACACAAGCAAGAGCTGGTGAAGGGAAAACAATGAAGGTATCCTCGGGCTGGTGGAGTAGCCTGTTTTCAGGGTTTACCTCTGCAAGAGTTTTTTTTTTTTTTTGTTACAAGAAAAGAATAGTTATGCAGATGCAGGAAAGCATGGAAGAATGAAGAAGGAACTGAGAAGGGATAAACATTTCAAGTTTCTCAACAGCCACAGAGAAAATGACCAGTGGTAAGAACAAAAGTAAATGTGATGGTAGTGTGAACATGTATGACACCATGGATAGTATTATTTTACCACTGGGGTTTAACATTAAAGACATAACCGTATTCATTCATTTGGAAGCTGACAATTTTTGTGAAGGGACATTTGAAAGCTTTAATTTGTTGGAAAAATGTATGATGGAGACTAAAAAAAGAAAGACACTAGCATCATAGAACTACTACTTATTACAGAACTTGTTAGACAGGTCCCTACTCCGGGCCAGCAATCAAGAAGACTCGGTGCTCACCACTGACTTTGATGAGGGACAGTCACCAAGAGCAAAGATGGATTCACACAGTATTTTCAGATGCAGCTCCCTGCACCAAGCACAATTTCCCTTAAGAACACACAGGAAACATGCTCCAGACTTGAGGTTAGAGACTCTTTCTCTCTCCAGGCCCACACAAAACTCCACACTGGCCACTCTGGAGCACTGTGTTCCTATTCCCAGTAGCTAATGCACACACATTTGGATATTTGAGTTTTTCACACACACACACACACACACACACACACACACACACACACACACACACACACACACACACACACACACACACAAAGGGAAAAGCTGGCACAGACTTGCTAGCTGTGCTCCTTTCTACCCAGACTCTGAAGTAATCATGCTGCCACCAGTCAGCTACCTTAAGGCTCTTACAGAGAGTACCCAATCATACTGTGTAAAACTAATACCAATACAAATGGTAGGGTGTGACCAAAGCAGCAAGGCTTTCAGAAGCGGCCACAGTGTCACTAAAACAGGCATAAGTACACTCAAAATCTTAAAAGTATTATCTAAAGGATCAGCCACAATGAAAGGCATTAAAATATTTAATGATAAATAATAAAACAGAAAACAGGAGAATAATGAAGATAATAAACAGAGTTTCAAACAGAGATATAAAAAATAATATATATGGATAGTTTCTCACAGATGCAGAAAACAATACTAAACTATTCTCATTAAATGTCCGCGGCTGATTAAAGAATTACTGTTACCTGACTACTTCCTACAGCAAGGCAAGCTGGTGTGTGCTGAGTGCCTTAGCACAGCAAAAAAACAGATGATGTATGTCCTGTGTGGATATGCGAAATATATACTCTGTCAAAGATCTTTCCTGTCAGATTCAAAAGTGCTACTGTGAGAGTTCCAAAGAAACCAGATGCTGGTTAAAGGATGACATCACCTCTGGTCACCTGCATCTGGTACAATACACATACAGAGCTTTGCTAAGATCTGCGACAGCATCTGAAAGCTATAACACAATTTCAAACTTTACACCCTTCCAGGGTTCTCTACACATTTAATCAGTTATAATACTACTGTCAGACATGCATGTACATCTCTTTTCTGTCTAGCAGGACCTACTGTTGATACATTTTTAACATAAGTAATTTTACAAATATATACTTTTTAACTCAAATATCTGTACAAATCAGTGTGATAGTCAAATAAAATTATTTATAAAACTCCAGCTAGCTATGCTGCCATATGTACACATGTACTGCCCTACTTGCCCTGGCACAGATGGCACTACCTCATAACATCACACTTGGGAATACAACTCAAAAAGAAAAATGTGCAATTTAGGATGTCAGATATGGATAAGCATGTGTTTTTCCTTTCTCTATGTAGTAAACAAAGTACACAAAGTTAAAAAAAATATGTGATGAAAGAAATGGATGGACTGGACCAGAGGTTGGAAAATGTGTGTAACAATGGATGTTAAGGATATGAAAATTCAATATATATCAGATACAGTAATTGTGAATGGTAACAAAGAATTTGTTAGTCACTGGAGCCAAATAAAAGCATGTTCCTTCTGGCAGGAAAAAAGTCACCTAGTGTACAACTGCAACAAAGGTGTGGCCAATGTGGGTTGAGGGGGAATACAGTAAAAAAAATGCAAGCATTTCTGTAGAAAATGTAAAGTTTTTGGACACTTCTAGTTTGACTGTCCCATATTAGAAAGGAAAGAGTAGATGAAGAGGAAAGTTCAGAAGAAAGAAACGGTAAAAAATATTATTACAGAAGATGTTGAAAGACAAGGTGGTATGAGGGAAGGAGATACTGAAGAAAAGGTAAACAATGAAGAGGTAGTTAGAGAAGAAACAACAGTTCAAAGTGAGGTTATTAATACACTGTAAAGTTGCAGATCTCTTTTCCTAAATGTAGAGGAAGAACAGGGAGAAATGGAGACAGGTGAATTACAGGACCAAGACAGTGAAAATTAATTGGTGGGAGACTTAGGAGAAAGAAAATAAAAATATCTGGAAGTAAAGCACTTACATAAAAAGGTGATATTGGAATTTTAGCATTAAGTGTGAATAGCATTAGAAACTATCTAAGAGGTTAGGTGGCTGCGGAAGGATGTAAAAAATAAACATGCATATTTTTGTTTGCTAGACAGCAAATGAAAATACAGAGGAAAAAAGTAGAAGAATGAAAGCAGTATTTCTTGGGGGGAGGGGGTTGTTTGGTAGGAAATGAGACATGTTCTGGAATAGGAATTTTTATAAAAATTAAGAAATAAGAATTAAAAAAAAAAAAAAAAAAAAAAAAAACAACAGTTGTACTGGGAAGGGCACTGATGTGTGAAATGGGAATGAGACAAAAATGTATAAGATTAAACAGTGATTTATGCATGTACTAATATGATAGAGAGAAAACAGTTGTTTGAAGAAATCAAAAAACGGGTCCCAGTAGCACTATCAACAGTAATGGGTATGACATTTTAACTGTAATCCAGGAAAGAAAATGTTAAAGAAATTAATAAAACGTGGAGATTTAAAATTGGGAAAGAATAAAGAATGAACATATAAAAAGGGTAATTTTTAAGAGTGAAATTAATTATATAATTCACTCTAAACACATGAAAGAATTAAAGGGAGTACATATGGCAGAGTTTTCAGATAGTAAAGCAGTATGGGCTAGAACAGAAGACAACAGAGAAATAAAAAAGGAGGGGAAAAGGAGCACAGTTTAAAAAGAAAGAAAAAATAACACAAAATATCATATTATGGAAAGATCGCCTCACAGCAAGAGGTTCTCCAGTTCGATCCTCGGCTGGGATGCCTTCTGTGCGGATTCTGCATGTCCTCCCTGTGGTCGTGTGGGTTTCCTCCCATATCCCAAAGATATGCTGTAGGTGGACTGGACACTCTAAATTGGCCCTAGGCGTGAGTATGTGTGTCTGTGTGCCTTCTGTGGAAGGTTGGACGCCGGGCTGGCATCTCGACACCGTAAAAACTCCACTGCGGCGACCCCTAACTGGGAAAAATGCGAAAGAAGAAGAAGATCATATTATGGAAAGATCATATGACAATGAGACCATTTTATACAAATTGGACATTGTGGTGGGTGGTGTATAGGCAGAAGTATAAATATATACTTAGAAATGGAAAGAAAAATAAAAGAAATAAGGATGAAATATAAAGACATTTTACAGAATTATAAGAAAAAGATAGAACAAGAAAGTTACAAAATAAGGGAAGAAACATAGATGGGTTAACTATTTGTTTTTCTAAAATCATGTTCTACCATCCTTTTCTTTTCCCATCAACCCCACTTTCTTTTAATTTCCATAATTTCATTCTGTCCTATTTTTTTCTTCCATATTATCCCTTTTCTCTTCCCTGTTTTTTCTTCTAATATCTGTTTATATTTTTCATACAACACCGTACCCATCACTTTTTTGTGTTTTACCATTTTCATCACCCAGAATAAATGCAGAGATGTTAAATGCACCACTGATTTTTTTTTTTATTAAATTCAAACCTTTTTTAAATTATGAATTATCCCTCATCTTACTGGATTCAGCCTTAAGCTCCAAATGTGGGTACTATGGAAAAATATATGAGAATTTGTTATATAACAAGAACATGGAAGACTATGATGTATTAGCTAAAATAAAATGCTGCGGTAGGAAAAAAAGGGATAGAGGGCAAATATTGCACAAAAAAGAAGAGGATGTATTAGCTGAAAACATATATATGAAACGAACAGAATATTTTTTAAAAGGAAAAAGGAGGCTTCTCCTTATTTAGGAAAAGTATAAATGAGACAGACAGATGGATGCCATCTTAGAAGAAAAAGGAGACATAAAATACAAAAAAAGAAGATACAGAGGTAGTAGAAAAGTTTGTGGAAGAAATGGATGGGGAAGAAGAATGAAAAGTAAAAAAAAAAATCTGAAAAAAGTAAAAGATTTTTAGAAAATGATATAACAATAGACGAAACAGAGAAGGGGGATATGCAAAGAAAGGATTAATCTGCACCAGAATTAGATTAGATGGTATAAGACATGAGTATTATAAAGCAATTAATAAAGACAAAATAAAAGTTAAAATAAATAAATGAATGAATGGATGAAGGAAAATAAAATGGATGAAGACATTATGGATGAAGGAAAGTATAAAGGATGAATACAAGTGGTGGAGTGATAAAATGTATATGGAAAAAGATGAAAGAAAAGATATAAAAATTGGAGGCCAATAAACACTAGGGAATACAGACTAAACTATTTACGAAAATGCTAAAAAATTATGGAGAAAGTATTGGATGAGGTATTAGGAGAAGGGCTCTATGGTATAAACAGAAAAGAGGTGAAAGAAACGTTAATTATGGTAAAAGACATAGCAGATATGATGCTGAAATAAAATAAAGAAGACTGATATACACGATTGCTTTATGGCTCACTATCACAGGTTTTGCTATGTGACAGACTTTAGAAGAGTATGGCATAGAAAGAAATATTAGCTAACAAACAAGAAGAAGTTGTTCAACAGAAATATAAACTGAAGAGTAGAGTGAGGCCTGTGTCTATTTAGCTATCTCAACTCCTAAACTGCATGATTAGCTGGTTAGATGAGACGAGACGGTCACTTTGAGCCCTCAGCAGGAGGCATACTCTTGTATGTTTAGGAGTTTATTCTGCTGTCTGTTTGTATAGACACTGCAGCTTGAACTCTCCTTGTCTGCTGGCAGATGGATAGATTTATCTTAAACAAGGTGTCTGATTTGCAAAGTAGACTTGAGGGATATGTTAGGTCAGTACTTAGATAATGCAGGGCAGTTATTAGAAAATAACATCATGTCAGCCACTGTTAACTGGGTATGCTTCAGCTGATCCAAGTAATTTTAGCCAAGGAAACATGCTTAGGGATTCAGTGAAACTCTAACAGGAGACTAGGCAATAGAAAAGCATGGCCTGCAGATGTTCTTTTACAGCTGCTCATAAAAATTCTAGCCTTGTATAACATGCCAAGCCTCTGGTTTATGTAACAGACTTGATAGGTTTATGTAACAGACTTGATATCTATGCTAGATTTGTGTTTACTGTCAAAATGATCATAAGCTTCACAGATTTTTACATCACTAATAGCCACATGATTCTGTTATGTGAGAGGCGAAGAAGAGACTGGTACATTCCCAAACAGCTTGCAATTCGTTTTCAGGTTATCTAGGTATAGACGTATAGAATAGATTTTGCAGTACAAGTGAAGTAGTTGCATGTTACCAATACACTGGATTATGACTTGACAGCATTACAGTGTTTCCAAATATTATTCAGACAGAAAATTTAAGTGGGCCTAGTACAGAGCTCTGTGAACCATCCAAAGGGACTGCAAGATGGAGTGAGGTGGCATCATCCCATATGGCAGTCTCAGAAGTGCCTTCACATAACAGATGAACCAATACATTTCCACACAGTCCAGTGACAAGACAGTCTACTGGCTGTATCAAATATCTTTGAAACACTAAAGAAAACTCAGAGAGTAGTGCCAAGCTTTAGGTCAGGGTTTATGTTTTCACTAATGTCAAATACAGATACCAGTTCTAAAACCATAACAGAATCTGTGCAGAAACAAATTCTAAACTGTAACTGCTAATAAAATCTGAGAGAATATACATTCTCCAATATTTTACAAATACGACACACAAAAAGAAAACAGTTGTTGATTCCAGCTAAAGGATGTCCCTTGTAGAAAGACTATCCCCAATGTTTCCCCTCAGTCTGGTAACATTTTTACAGTATATCGCAGTTTATCACAACAGTGATGGTGAAGCAGAAGGATGGAACAGCAACTTGGGAAGCAGGAAATTCACAGCCAATCAACAATGCTTAAGCTTCAGCAAAAATTCTACTTTAGTAAGGCTTACATCTAAAGCTTGAAAGGTGGTTGCAAGCTGGGTTGAAACACAACACCTGTGTTGGAGTCAGAGAGCATTCAGTGTACTAGTGTCAATATGAACACTGAATTTATTTATTTTATTTTACATTTGATTTGTTTACCGGGAAAGTCTGACTGGAAAAGAAGTCCATTTTCAGTGGAGGCCTGGGGAGAAAAGCTCCATATAGGACGCATCGAATTACAATAACAATACATAAATATCAAGGCACAATATATAGCAAGAGTACATATTAATGTGTATGTGCAAAAAACAAAAATCAGTTAGATTAAAAAAAAACAAGAATAGTAAATGTAAAATACAGAAAAATATTTACATCTTGTAATTAAGCTTAGATGCCATAAAATGGGATAAACTAGTGTAGAGAGGAGAGATGAATTTTTGTTTAGCTGACTAACAGTTAGTAATCTGGGTCAGAACAGGAACATATCCATATACTTGACAAGTAGGATTTCAGAAGTTTTTTGAAGTTTATTTTGCTGTCTGTGGACATTATGTTGACAGGCAAGGAATTCCAGAGTTTTGCAATGCAGTTAGAGTAAAGGGAATCCCTGGCAGTATTGTTACTTTTAGTAATGTTAATTAAGGATTTGCTACTGGAACATAATAACCGGTTATCTTAGTAGTGTAGTGGTATGTTTTGTAGAGCTGGAGTTTCATCTTGTTAATAAAGCAACTGATGGGCCACTGTAAGCTGGATGAAGGCTATCAGATTAGGAATTTCTAGACAAGACAGCTGCTTAAGAGCCAGGCAATGGTGAGATGTATAGGCTGAATCAGTTGCAAATTTTGCGATTTTGTTATAGCAGTTGTCAAGCTTACTTAAATTAGATTTTTTTAAGTTGACAAGGACAGGTGATGCATAGAGGTGGGTAGAGGCAAGATCAGTTCTAGCAATGATGGCCTTGGTGTTACTGCTTAAGTAGATTTTACTTCTGTAAAGGATACCAAGCTTTTTGTGAACTTTTTTATTGTTTGGGCTATGTGTAGGTCAAATTTCATGTTGTGATCAATGATAACCCCAAGCAGTTTGGTTCGTGGGTCTGAGGTAATGGTAATATTGTTAATAGAGTTAATTTTGAATGGAGAGGTAGGGTCGGTGGCTCTTGTGGGATGAAAAAGCATCAGCTTAGTTTTACTGGGGTTAAGTATTAAGCTGTACATTTGTAAACCAAGATTCAATTGAAGTGAAGGATTTCTGAGTTCTATTTTGAATTTGAAGGAGTAATGAAACGGAACATATTAGGGTTGAGTCATCTGCATATTGTACCAAGGTGGCATGTACAGTGGCAGTACGAAGGTTGTTAGTAAATACAGTAAAGAGGAGAGGACCTAGGATAGACCCTTGCAGAACACCCAGGGTTACAGACAGAAGAGGAGAGAGATTATTTTGCCATACTAATGCTTGTTGACATACAATTAGATAGTCCTGGAACCATGCAAGTGTGGACTGGCTTAATTTTAGTTCAAAAAGGCTTTACAAATGTGTTGTATGATACAGTATTAAAAAGCCTTTGAAAGATCAAGATAGCTAGAAGAGATAAATTTATCTTTGTTTTGGTGATGGTTAACAGTGTCTGTACAGATCATCAAGACTGCGGTAGTGCTGGGATGAGGCCATAATCCATGCTGAGTATTGGCTAGAAGGTTGTTAGTTAATAGTTTAGAATTTGAGCGTGCATGGATTTTTCAAGGATTTTTGATAATGGGGATAGGATAGCTATAGGCCAGTAGTTAGAATGTTCAGTCGAGTTACCACTTTGTGTAATGGTATATGTGATATTTTCCAGCGTAGTGGCACTTGTTTTTCTGAGATGGAGCAATTTTTGAGGACTGAGACTGTATATGAGATGGCATCCACAGCAATTTTGAGGTATTCAGAAGATAGATTATCTGCTGCTAGGGGTTATGGGTTTGAGCTTTTTTAGACATTTGTTTATGGTACCAGTTGGAACAGGTTTGTTTCTTACTTCCAGAATAAGCAACAAAGTACTGTTTTTTGCTGTTTAGAAGACAGTCATAGTGTAGCTGTTGGCCTCTCTATAAAGACAGTAGTCCTGTTTTTGCAGCAGAGCAGCTACAAAATCTGTGTCTACTGGATATTTGTATTTTAATCCATGGTTTGACAGTGGAAGGACCAACATTTTATTTGATACCATCTTTGTTAAGGACAGAAACCTACAGCTGAAACAGTGAACTGCAAAATGCAAAGGAAAGCAGGGACCTCCACTTCAGACTACTCTGTATGAGGTTGAATGTACTAATAATAATGAACAATAAAAAGTTTCTGGAGGAGTAACAATGAGCCTTTTGGATCCTGCCTAAAGCCAGCAAATGTAAGTAGGTGATCACTAAAAGTGTTCTCTGTAATTTAAGCAGCTGCAATATTCTCAGGTGGAGCTATGAAGATAACACTGAGGACAGTTTCTCTTCCATATGTATTCTGATGGGCAGCATAATTTGCTGTGCCAATCCAAACAACTGTGGGATTGATGTTAATATGTGTCTAAACAGAGATTCCCATCAAACTACCATGATTGCATGTACATTTTTAATGTTATCTATAAGATGCAACACTGAGCCTTTAACAGTGCCACAATGTGATTAGGCAAATTTGTTGGAACAGAAAGACAAGACAGGTTATTTCTAATTAGTTAACATTATTTGCTACATAATTAAAGACTATTACAGTGTACAAGTATATTTCACATTTAAAAATGACACTGTAAATCAATAATACCGACACCTTGGAGAACGTGCAGAGAACCCTGACATAAAATTTGAAATTCTAAACAGGATGATAGTCTCCAAAGGGTTCTTATCTTCTATGAATGTATGCTGCACCAAATCAAACTTCTGCATGACATTTTTATGGAGGCCTTTAGATTATCATACTAAATCGCAATCATATCTCCAAACAAGACTACACTAATATGGGCCAAAGGAGCAGGCAACACACCTCATGACTACAGAAATGTTCTGTTCAGATTGCCAGTGACAAGGGTTCAGCCACAGGAAGTCATACATTTTTAGACTCTTGCTTTACCATATTCAGGGTTACTGAGGAGCTGAACTCTATTCTGGTAAGCAATGAGCAGAAAGAATGGCAGTCCACTGCAGGATACATGTATCCACAATAAGGTAATTTGAAAGCTCACATATTTAACTAATGGCATATATTTTGGATGTGAAAAGAAGCTTAAGACCCAAGCAAAAACTCAAACACAAGTAGCTCAGAAAAAATCTGGCACAGAAAATACCTCAGAAATGAACTGAACTACAGAACTTGGCATTATGAATCAGCAATACTTATCTCTGCAACACTGTCATCTGACACAAGAACAGTTTTCAATGTGAATAAAGTAAATTAATTAAAATAAAGTGCAGTACAAGGAAGAAAAACTCAACTTCTCAATGTGACTGTCTCAACAGGTAACACACTTGCCTTTGGTGCTGGAAGATTAGAAGGCAGTGGGGTCCTAAGTCATACCTCAAGTGATTTTTCTATTACTGTTATTAATTATTTTCCTTTTCTATTACTAACATTACTGTGCAGAATTAGGGGCTGTGGTACTCCTCTATGCGCAGTCACTCAGATGAGCTGCTAACTAAGGTCCCATCTGCCTTAGTTGGTGGTAGCTCAGATGGATGCAATAGATCCCATGACATTTATTAAAAACAGCAGGTGAAGTCCCCCAACAGAATGCCACCTCGGGTCTCTTCTAAAAAGATGCTGCTGACATACTGGAACTAACCCGGTCAACAAAGGTAAGTAAGTAAATAAACAAGCTGTTGCCATCTGATCAACAATCTTTAATTCCAAGAAAAGAGAGCAAAAGTAAGGCAAAAGACAGCTCAAGAAAGTCTAATGGCTTCATTGTTCATGTACATGGTTGACATTTAACTATCATGATGACAACACAGGTTGTATACAGCAAAATTCTCTGACAAAAAAAAATCCACAGGATAATGACAGCATGAAGCTAAAGTCTATATTAAACATACAGATATAGATGCACATGGACAGATGTGAAACTTAGGAAAGAAATAAAAAAAAACAGAAACTTACCAAAGTCTTAAAAACTGTACAGAAAATAGAAAGACTTAGCACTTTCAACCTGGTTTTACAAGACTTCATCAGCATAAAGAACAGCCATTGAACCTCCCTTTTAAATGCTCACAATAACCAATCAGGATGTACTAATTAACATATCATAAATAATTAATAAATGGTCCAACAAGTAGATAAAATAACTGATGGATATGTTAAATTCACTACAGCAATCACTGTATTCACAAAAACAATATATATATATATATATATATATATATATATATATGTGTGTGTGTGTGTGTGTGTGCTTGTGTGTATCCTCTTCAAAATATCTAAAGTTCATAACATCGAAGCTCAAAACATTGAGACCATAACATCTAAAACCCATGTCTAAAACTCATAACATCGAATTTTATTAACATTGAAACTTTGCATCACAACTTCAAAACCTGCAAATCACATGTAACCAGCATCCTCTCCACCTAAAACAACACCAAAACAGTAAACACACTTTGTACTACGTTTCTGCAGGGGGGCAAGCCCCCTTGCACCCCCCGTAAATTAGCTATACCAACTCCGAGATTGCACTACAGTAAGGTTAGGAAATTAACTTTTGCCCCACTGTAGTGCGATCTTGGAGTTGGTATATTTAATTTAGGTGAGTGTAGGGGACACTACCCCCCCCCCCACATGGGGGGGTGCAGGGGGGCTTGGCGCCCTGCAGAAACATAGTATAAAAGTGTGTTTACTACTTTAGTATTGTTTTAGATGGAGGGGATGTTATTTACATGTGATTTGTAGGTTTTGAAGTTGTGATGCAAAGTTTCAGTGTTATGGGTTTTAGATGTTACGGTCTCAATGTTCTGAGTTTAGATGTTATAACCATTTGATGTTTTGAAGGGGATCCATACATATACGTAGTATTATAAAATGTAAATAATAAATAATATGAAAATATAAAAATCAAACTATACTGCAATAGCCCTCTTCTCTAAAACACAAACTGATGACAAAGAATCGTTAATTCCAGGATAAACATAGGCATTGTTTGTTTGTGTCTTTCGGCTTTTCCCGGTTAGGGGTCACCACAGTGGAACTCTGGTCCGCTAATGATTGGCAGTAGATTTTTACGTGTAGAGTTGCCAGCCCTGACGCACAACCTTCAACGAAGGTACACCCATTCACGCACATCTCCACACAGAAGACGCTCTAGCTGAGAATCGAACAGGACATCTTACTGTGAGGCGACAACGCTACCGCGGCACCACCACCGTAATACGATAGGCATTAAGCCTCAAAAATTAGCAGATGAATTCCTTAAACTCTAACAATGTATCAAAATCATCCATCAAGTCAGTAGCTATTACTATCGACAAAAAATGTAAGCTTTTTAAAATTAACACACCTATTTCTAAAAAGGGCATTTGTAGACTTTCTTTTCTTAATATCATATAGGTGTTCCCTAATTCTCTCAGCTTTCTACTTGTCTTCCCCACATAAAATGAGTTACATGAATTACAGCTAGCAAAGTGCTCCATGTGAATGGTATTACAATTACACCGCCCTGGGCAGGGAATGGTCCTATCAAAACCCTCAACTACAACATAAGTACCCTCATGTATAAATCTACAAAATTTACAAAACCCATGTTTTCTCATTACCCCCTACCCATAGATCATGTGGCTATTTAGACTACTAACCTCCAAAATATTTTTTATGTTTTTACCTTTACTAAATACAATCACTGGGACATCACCCAACACTTTAATTTCAACACGAAATATAAGATTCCAATTAGATTTGACCAAACCAATATACCTGAATACAGCTCAGCAAGCTCCTCGTGGTGTCCTGCAGAGTCCTACAGCAGCAGAGTGACAAAAGAGAGACTTTGGATTGATTAAGTATCATTTCTCTGCATTTTTTTTCTTTTGATTGCTAATTTCGCCTAAAACGCAATTTTTCTAGCATTTTTTTGTTATTTAAAAAGCTTATTTTTGCTGCAAATTGTACTTATTTTTCTGATTGCACTTGTTAAAATCGTTTTTAGTCATTTTTGTGTTCCAATCATCTGTTTAACTGTTCCAGGCTACACACTCAAGTGCGCTAGCCTTTTCTGTGCATTTAAAGTGTTTTAGAGTAAAGTTACTGTATTTTTGTGAAAAAAACAAAAAAAACAAACAAAAAATATTCTTGTTTCCCGCCTTTTCTAAGCTAGTCTAGTCCAGATTTCAGGTTCTACTGAATTCAGGGCTGTGGTACAAGTTCCTGTGTTGCACATACCTTATCTGGATAGAAGGAAGTTTCTCTTCACCAGTGAGAGTGGGGAGCTTTAAGCAGCCAATCTATCCCTGGAGGAGTGGTCTCTGCCCAGCAACTAGTAATTTATTGGCCATTTTGGGCTAATTTCTATGTCTTTCATCTCCCTGCTATAAAACCTGCATTTGAGCGGTTTTGCATGCCAGGCAGCACCGCGCAGTGCCGGTTAGCTAGGGTTAAACTATTCCCGGCTCCACTAAGTATGCTCTTCAATTTTTCCCTTGGAACTAGTCAAACTTTCAACTTAAGCGCTCACACCTTTCCTTTTATAGTCCAGCACTTGCTCAAATCTCTTAGTAAGCACTAATAAACGCTAGCACTACACCCCCTATACTATACAGAAGTACAAGGCTCCCTATTCATCCCTACCGGACAATCAGTAAAACAGTTCACTTTATCTGTTAAGGCATGTCCAAAGGTCAGTTTCAGGTGTACCCTCCAATCTAGCTGGTGAATCTGGGCATCTTGAGGCAATGTTACAATTGCCTCATGTACACAGACAACCCTCTCCTCCTTCCAACAAACACAAATGTATGTGAGAGATGCAACTATACAGCCAAACTGGAGGCCAAGCTCTCTCAACCCAAGACTGAAACAGTCAGTCATGAGGAGAAGGGAAACACTTGCACCACACTACCAGTCTCACATAGACTAGTCATAGCTGCACCACAAACACCACACATAAATACACAAAAACATACTCAGAGGCTCTAAACAAAAATCTGCCAAAGCAGCAGAGACCTCCAAAGCAGACATCCAAGCAACCTCCACCCCCCAACAACAACCACGTATCACATACGTCACAAAGTCAGTGTGCCACGCAATCACAGCCCTTAAGGCTAAATAACACACCCAATACACTAGTAATAGGTGACTCTATTGTCAAGCACACTGACATCCTACTCACTAGACTGAACAAGGAGAAGATTACTGTAAGCTCCCTGTCGGGTGCCGGGATCTGCCACATAACACAAGCACTCAGGTCACTCCAAAACAGGTACAAATATGACTCTGTCATTGTCCATGTTGGCGTGAACGACCTGAGACATACCTCCCTGGACTACATGAAAAGAGACATAGAGGAGCTCTCTGATCATGTAGCCCAGGCCAGTATAACCCTAACCCTGAGTAGCATCTTGCCCTCACCAAGAATGATGCCACAGTATAAAGATAAAATGATCAATTTTAACAATTGGCTAAGCTATTGGTGTCGTTCAAAGGGGATCCAGTGTCTGTCAGCCTGGGATGACATGCTCAACAAGCCACGTTGCTTCGCCAGAGATGGCTTGCACCTGTCGCCCTTAATCTTTCGAATACTGGCCAAGGCTCTTGCCACCCCCATAGTGCCTTTTTTAGGCAAGTCTCAAAAGACAAACCCACCTCCATAAACAACACAAGAAACCAAAAACTGAGGGTAATGCTACTCAATGCCAGAAGTCTAAACCTCAAAATGCATGCACTCGAGGCACTCCTCAGTATGGAGAGAATAGATATCTGTGCAGTAACAGAAACCTGGTTCAAGGCTCCAGGGAGCACCCCAGCACTACCAGGCTACAACTCATACCATACCTTTCGGCCTCAGAACCCGGACCGAAATACAAAAGGCGGGGGCGTATCCATTTTCATCAAGGATACCCACACCTCCAGGCTAGTGGCACAGCACGAGGCCTTGAAGACCATCCATGTGCAACTAACAGTGGGCAAAGCTGCTTTTCAGATTGTAGCTCGCTACAGATCACCCACCTTCTCTTAGGACCCCCACTCAGCATTCCTGAGAACATTGGAAAATATGAAGGTCCTACCAAACCCCATGATATTGGGTGATTTCAACTACCCAAACATTGACTGGGAAAACTACTCAAGTACTAACTCCTTTGCCCAACGCTTCCTAGAGTTTATAAACTCAAACGCCCTGGAACAACTGGTCACCACTCCCACAAGACGTGACAACATATTGGACCTGATCATCACCAACATGGGGGATCAATGTTCCATACCAGAGGTAAACCCATCACTGGTAAAATCGGACCATAAACTAATCACACTGGACATCCACATCCCGACCCCACCCCCAGTCAAGGAAACCACTGTGAAAAACTTTTCAAAAGCAAACTTCACACTTCTCAAGACCGAGGTGAAAAGTTTCAAAGCCCCCTTACTAAAGGATAATGCTGCCCAAACCGCAGAATCCTTTACAAATGCATTCTATGAGCACCTACAGGAATGCATAGATCGAGCCATCCCAAGTAAAACCAAGACTCACTCCTCCAAAAAGAGGAAACCAGTCTGGTGGACCCTGGCCATAAATAAGCTTTACAACAGACGGAGGAAACTATTACAGGATAGAGCAAAATCCCAAAAAGGGAAGGCATCCCTGATCAATATTAGCAAAAAACTACGATCCCTCATAAAATCATCCAAGGCCAGCTTCGAAAGAAACATTGCCAAAGACTCTAAAGATAATCACAAAGCCTTCTTTAGCTATGTCAAGAATCTAGGTGGCAACTCTCAGATCTGCTCTGAGCTAGTGCAAAATGGCAAAAAATACACTGAACCAACTGACATTGCCAACATCCTGGCTGACAGGTTCAGTGCAAACCTTACCCCCCCACCCCCAAAAGTGCCCGTGTCCATCCCAGAAGAATGTAGAGCCCCAGACATCACAGATACACAGGTGAAAACAGCCCTTTCCAAGGCCAAAAACACAGCATCAATGGGACCGGATGGTATCCCAGGCTGCGTCTTACACGAGCTCCAAAATGAACTAAACCCTCACATAAATTCACTGTTCAAACTCAGCCTTACCACAGGCTATGTACCCAAAGAATGGCATACAGCAACTGTTATCCCACTCCACAAAAGGTGGTGCCACAACGGATCCTGGGAACTATCACCCTATAAGCCTGACTAGCCTGGTCTGCAAAGCTATGGAGCACATCATCATGGAACTCATTAACAGAGACATTGGGAACCTCCAGACACTGGACCCTACCCAATTTGGCTTTGTTAAAGGCAGATCTTGCCTCCTAAACCTTGTTGACTTCTTTGAAACAGTCACCAAGGCCATAGATGAGGGGAAGGTAGTCCACACAGCCTACCTGGACCTCGCAAAGGCCTTCGACACCATTTCTCACTCTGGCATTATAGATAAGCTTACCAGCTTGAACATGAATCCCTATGTCACGAGATGGGTTGCCAACTGGCTCATGGACAGAACTCACATGGTCAGAGTTGCGGGTGCCATGTCCGACTCTAAACTGGTTACAAGTGGCGTCCCACAGGGCTCAGTCCTGGGACCCCTCCTGTTCGGTATATACTTCTCTGAGGTACAGGCAAGCACGGGAGGACTATGGCTGACCAAGTTCGCAGATGATTTGCAAACTGTGGGCCATAATCGACTCTCCGGCTGACACAGACATCCTCCAGAAGGGTCTCACGATGACGAATACCTGGTGTCAGAACCATGGCCTCAAGCTAAATGCCAAAAAGTGCATAGTCATCCCCTTTGGGAAAAACAAAGTGCCCACGAACTACCACATAGGTGGTAATCCACTAAGTACGGAAGATGTAATTAGGGATCTGGGGACCCAAGTAGATAGCAACCTCTCCTTTGATAATCACATTGCCAAAGTGGTTAGAAAATCCTTCTATGTAGCCCACCTAATCACGAAAGGGTTCACATCTAGATCAAGAGAGGTCATTGTGCCCCTCTACTCATTGCTCATCAGGCCCATTATAGAGTACAATGCCCCATTTGGGATGTACCTTACTCGACACCTGCAACAGTCGACACCTGCAACAGCTGGAAAGACCACAGAAGCACCTCACCAAGAGGATTGTGGGCCTCAAACAGATGCCCTATGCAGCTCGACTAAAGAAACTCCAGCTCTTCTCGGTTGCTTACCGCCTACTCAAAGGTGATCTCTGCCTGACGTACAAGGCCATGTCTAACCCGGAATTAATGGACATGCTCCACCTCAAGAAACCCAAATGTCTTAGAGCCACACACTCTAGGGATTTAAACCTCAGCACAACAATAAATAGGACATGCTGGAGGGATAGACTCCTGTCCCAGAGACTTCCCTCACTCTGGAATAGAATCCCAATCTATATTAGGCAAAGCCCCTTACGGACTCTCTTCAAGAGAAATCTTGACGAGTGGTTGGGAAATCGTAAATTTACCCCTGGGATCACTTCAATGGCCCTGCTGGACAGAGGCTCAGGAAACTAATCTAAAAGGGAGGTGAAAGCCAACACATTCTGGCTAGGCTTATAAATCCCCTTGGGCAGACAGCCTAGTACCTACCTATGAACATCTATGCTATATGAAATTATGAAAACTGGAGTGGACGAATCAAGTTTTATTATTCATTTCAATATTAACTTGGCCTAAGTTCTGCTCACAAGATGTTTTAATCTTTGAAATAGGTGCAAAATGGTCATTATGCAAACTCAACTTCCATTTTAACTTTGCTCAAAAGTGTGATGGGATAACCACTCTCTATAAACATACAAATTAACAAATGAATCTCTTTACCAAACACATTGTCATCAGAAATTAATCTTGATAATCTCACCATCTGGCCTTTAACTATTTCCCTTCATTGGTGAAATGGATGACTAGTGCACTGAAGATACAAATTAGAAAATGTGTCCTTTCTATAAATACTCAAAGTATAACATTCGAACGATGGGTTTTACCTGTTATTATTAAAAACCCACTTCACCAAACTTGTAAAAACCAGGACAACTTTGCCGAACACTGACTTGTAGGAACTCTCAGATCACTGGAATTTTACTCTGGTAAAGTAACCACTTGGCCACCAAGACTAAATAATCAAAACTGAAGCAAATCAAACCCACCCAAGTGGAGTGGCTGCACCCCCCCCCCCAAACTAAATAAAATATACCAACTCCAAGACTGCACTACATTGGAAAAAAGGGCAGAATTTATAATGGTGGCAAGTGGTTACTTTTCTGGAGTAAAATTCTGGTGATCCAAGAGTTCATGCAATTAAGTGTTCAGTGAAGTTGCCCTGGTTTTTAGAAGTTTGGTGAAGTGGGTTTTTGATAAAAACACACAGACTCCCGCAGGACAGATTCTTTTCAATAAGGATATCCAAGTAATTTATCATAACATCATTTCTTGTATAACTAAATTTCAAGAAGGTTGTTGAGTTTTGCCAATTGAAATAAAAAAGTTTCCCATTCCTCAACTGTACCTTTCCATAAAATTAACAAGTCATCCAAAACTCTGTAATAGCATTGTCTTTTACCTATGTTCTATATCTTCTTTTACCTGGAGTGTTTTTATTAATTTCTTGTTATATTACTACGCTCAACATATATGATGTAACCTGTTTTGTTTATTATGCTGGATGTACTGTATTTGTATAACTTGATGCTGGAGCTTTTCTCCCCGGGCCTCCATTGAAAATGGACCTGGTCCAGTCAGAATTTCCCAGTTAACAAACGTAAAATAAATAAATAAAAATACTAAAACGTCAGGCATAAACACTACCTTTTCTTCCCAAACAGCCAAGACTGTATTAGCATATAATGGGGCACATGCAGCACCCATTGCCACTTCAGATACTTGATGGAAATATTCACCCTCAAAATATATATACATATATATAAATGTCACCTGTATGTCTTGTGTAGACATATTTGAATGTTCACATAAAAAAACAAACAAAAAAAATCTGCATCTATATTGCGGAGAATAATGGAAAATAGATCTACAACGTCCACTGTGATAAATAAAATATTCTCATCAAACTCCAGTTTATTTAAATGCCAAGAGTCTAAATTTAAATATATAAGGCTTTGTTTCTAAAATACCTTTACACTTAAAATCAAAGTACTTGGCTAATAGTTCTGTCTTAGACACCTTGGCCAAAACAATAGGTCTCAGAGGTGGGTCATGCAGAGATTTATGCACTTTGGGGATGCAAAATATCAAAGCAATTAAAAGTTTAGAAACCTGTAAATATTCCTATTCCTCATATGATCCATATCACCCTGCAAGACTACATCAAATAGAAAAAAAATCTAACTTAGCATAAGCAATATTAATGTCCCTAAATTAAATTCTCTTATAAGTTGCTTCGTTAGATAACAACTGATCCATCTTAATAGAATAATCAAAACTATTCATAACAATCTTCTTCTTTCGGCTTTTTCCTGGTTAGGGGACGCCACAGCGGGTCACCTGACCGCTCATGATTGGCAGTGGAGTTTTTCCGGTGTCGAGTTGCCAGCCCAGCGCCCAACCTTCCACAAAAGGCACACACCTAGAGCCAATTTAGAGTGTCTAATCCACCTACAGCATGTCTTTGGGATGTGGGAAGAAACCGGAGCACCCGGAGGAAACCCACGCAACCACAGGGAGGACATGCAGACTCTGCATAGAAGGCTCCCCAGCTGAGAATCGAACCAGAGAACCTCTTGCTGTGAGGCGGCAATGCTAACCGCTGCACCACCATGGCCGCCCTATTCATAACAACAATACCCCTCCATAATCAGGTTTCATGACCCTTAACTGTCTATCACGAATTAAGGTATTCAAGCTAGCGCTCTCATCCCTTGTCAAGTTGTCAGGCAGAAAGTATTATATTCCTGAATTGATGTTCACATACCTTCTCAAAAACAGAAGTCCATGGGTTGGGGGGGGGGGGGTTGCATAAAAATACTTTTTCTCTTGAGACCAGTGCCCTCGTCTCCTAAACTGGGTGTTTTACTAGCAAAATAATATTTCATATTCAAATTCCTAATATACAGTTTGAGTCAAATAAGGGCAACAACAATGTCCAATTTAAAATTAGGAATAAATTTACAACCTTTTTTAAAAACAGACGTATATCATTCAGTTATGCGTACATTAGACAAATTATAAACTTCAAATAAATTCAAATTCACTGCATCACATTCAGCACTACAGCCATATAAGCATTTTCATCTCCTCTTGTTCCTGCCTTTGCCCCTGCCTTGACAATTTGAATAACTATCCCTGTGCTGGAGTTTCAAACTGGTGTATTGTTCCAGGATTTATATGTACACCAGTTGGCCAATCTTTCTGATTGTCGAATCTGGTGTTGGTCTTGAAAAAAAAAACACTGGTCATCCTCACCCCCAGAGTCAACAGTCACAGTCTCAAAATTTCTTACTGAATTCATCCGCATCAAGTGTCATTGGCCCAGTAAGTGATAAAGCCCTCCCTTGTTTGTAGTCAGCTGTATCCCTTTCCAGTTTACGAACCTTATGTAACTTACTACAATCAATAATTTTATCAGTCTTACTGAAAATAAGTCTATACTATTCCTTCACTGACGAAAACCGGTGTGTCAGCATTAATAGGCAAATTTTAATATCATTATCTAAAGCTTTAATTTAAAAATCATATTCTTTAACTAACAACTTAAGAATTGTTAAACCAGTACCATTAAACAACTTTACCAGTTTGTGACAAAAGGGTGAGTTGTGTTCCACTCCACTTGGGCACTTTCGGGACCTATTTCAATCAAATGCACTAAATTAAATATGAGTTTTCAAGCTGCAGGTTCCAGAATTTAAGAAGCTTCTTTTCCAGTTCGCCAAGCTGTGACCTCAGAGGATGATTACTCAAATCGGAATTAAAAGAAAAACAAGGTGGACGCAAACAAACTTCAAAATCCACTTCACAAGCAGGAGAAGAATGTATATACACACATACATACAAAGAGACAGAGAGAGAGAGAGAGAGAGAGACAAATAGCCTGCTGCACACATACAGTCATACTAGGGTTTACAGCAAAGTAGCAGTCAGCAATATTTTTCCTGCATACTGGTCACCACAGTAACCTAATTAATGTGTATGCATTTCATCTCTTCTTTCCTTTCACAGTCTGTTAACAGTTTGTAGGTCTCGCTGTCTCAGCATGGAAATCATACTCATTTTTATTTGCTTCTTACTTACCTGCTAGATTTTACAACATATTTCTTTTAAGGTACCTGTTGAAGGCGTACAACAGGTACCTTAAAAGAATTATGTTGCACTCCTTTTGGCTTGATACCACCAAATGCACACTAAGTCTCTCTGCTGTACTTTATGTCCTGCAATGAGGGTAAATGAACTGAAAAAGAAGTTATGTACTCACCTTAATGTTCCATGTTGTGTTGTCCATCTCGCCTTCATTCTTACTAGGTTGGGTTCAGATCCGTTCCTTGGATCCGACTCGGCCTTGTACACAAGCTCAAGGTCTTCCACTAGCTTGTGGCTAAACCCTATCCCATACATGCACTAGGAGAGCTCCCCAGATCTTGTTTGCAGACATAAATAGAATACTAAATAAGAGTCGCTTAATACCTTGTAGAGCAATCAAGAAGGTCAGAGATCGCTAACAGCCAATGGTATCAACTTGGTCTTCCAGGAGCAAAAGGCTGGGGGAAGGAGGGTGGTGATGCAAGAATGAAGACAAAATGGACAACACACATATGGAACATTATGGTGAGTACATAACTTCTTTATGTGCTGCTGTCCTACCTCACCTTTATTCTTACTAGGTTGGGACAGGGTTCCCTAGCACCATCTTTCTTGGGTGCCTCAAGGGAAAATATTCTTCAGAACTGTGGAACCAAAGGAGGCCCTATTCTTGGAGGCCAAATCCACTTTGTAATGAGTGAAAAGGCATGTGGTCTTGCCCATGTTGCTGCAGTACAAATGGTATCAATATGTAGTCTAGCCCGAAAGGCGGAAGAGATTACAATAGCTCTTGTGGAATGACCTTTTATTTTATGGGAAAGATCTTTGTTTTGAAATTTATTTTTATTTATTTAATTTATTTTACATTTGTTGACTGGGATAGTCCGACTGGATACATGTCCATTTTCAGTGGAGGGCCGGGGAGAAAAGCTCCAAAGATAATTACAAAAGCAAACATGACAAAAAAACACATTTAGCAAAGTTTACAGACTCAGTTGAGACATTTGAGTTATACAATCTAACAAACTTATGGTATAGCACACTTAAAATAACAGATTGAATAGTACTAGTACACAAGTATTTCCAAATATTTAGTCAGGTTTAGAGCAAGAACATAGCCAATGCGAATTAAAATACTGCTTAAGACTTTTCTTAAATTGTGTGAGGGAAGTCTCTAGAATGATGTCAGCAGGCAGTGAGTTCCAAGTTTTACTGACAGAATTGGCAAACAGAGTCTCCGGCAAGGTTTTTGGATTTAACAGTTTGGACTACCAATCTATTAGATGAGTGAAGTGGTCTAAAGTTACACTGGGGGATAGATAATATTTTTAAGAGCAGGTGTATTATCTGGTTGGTTAAGTACTTTATGAGCAATTATTAGCTGGTTGTACTTTAATAGGCTGGGCAGCTCTAGCCAACCAAGCCAGTTTAGGTTTTTACACTGATGTGTTCTAGAAGGCATGCCAGTGGCAAATCTAGCTATGTGGTTATAACAGGAAAAGAGTTTATTAAGATCATTTTTGTTTAAGTTGGTGAGTAAAGGGGAGGCATAGAAAAGGGTAGAGAGTAGATGAGAATGGGCTATGGCTATTCTAGCAGGTGGGGTAAGAAATGGTTTAATTCTATATAATGTCCAAGTTTTTTATTGATGGTTTTGATAGTTTGGTTGACATGCTTATCAAATTTAAGATTATCAACCAAAACACCTAGACATTTTGTGCAATCGTCAGGGAAAATTATGGTACCATTATTAGATTTAATGGAAAAGGGTAATACAGAAGACCTTTGAGTGGGAGAGAAAAGTAGAAGCTTTGTTATGTTCGGATTTAAAATTAGACGACACTCAGAAAGCCAGTTTTCGACTATGTTAAATGTATTTTGGGTTAGTGTCTGCAATACTGGTTGGGAAGTGGCAGAGCAAATCAAAGTATAGTCATATGCGTATTAATTACAATTAGCTTTTGGAATGGCAGTATGGAGGTCATTAATGAAAATGGAAAACAAAAGGGGACCCAGAATGGATCCCTGGGGGACTCGAAGGGTGTTGGAAAGGAGGTTGGATAGTTTGTTCTGCCACAGGATGGTTTGTTGTCTATCACAGAGATATGATTGGAACGACTGGAGAGAATGAATGTCTAAGGAAATTGCTTTCAAAGTGAAAATAAGTAGTTGGTGGTTAACCATATCAAAAGCCTTTGAGAGATCCAAAAAAAGGGCTGAGGATAGTTTGTTAATGTTTCTGTTACAGTTAATAGCATCAGAGAAGGTAAGAAGGGCTGAGGTGGTACTATGATGTGGTCTAAAGCCATGCTGAGATTTTGCCAGTAGGTGGTTCTGGATTAGATAGTGCAGAAGCTGCTTATGGATGAGGATAGTTTGTTAATGTTTCTGTTACAGTTAATAGCATCAGAGAACGTAAGAAGGGCTGAGGTGGGACTATGATGTGGTCTAAAGCCATGCTGAGATTTTGCCAGTAGGTGGTTCTGGATTAGATAGTGCAGAAGCTGCTTATGGATGCACTTTTCCATACTTTTAGCCAGTGGTGATAAGATAGCCATAGCTCTATAATTGGAGAGTTCGGTGAAGCTACCGCCTTTATGGAGTGGTATGACATGAGAAGTTTTCTAGATAGAGGGAACTGTAGCTTCTGATATGCTATGATTGATTAGAATGGAAATGGGATACGCTATGATATTTGCAGCTTTTTGCAGGGAGATCATCAGCAGATGGAGTTGTGGGTTTTAGTTTTTTTGATTAGGGAACAGATAACCGAGGTGAAGACTGGAAGACCAAAGGTAGCTTACTGGCTAGGGCCTGAATAGTCTCAGTGAAGAAACTATTAAAGTCATTAGCAACATCCTCTGATGGTTTATCTGGGGAGGCTGAAGGAGTAGGTGTGGTGGTTTGTCCTGGGTGCAGTATTTATTTATACCTACCCAAAATTTTTGAGGGTTTTTTTCATTACTATTCTTAAGATGGAAGTAGTAGTTTTTTTATCTAGTAAAATGGCTCTTTTAGTCTCAATCCTTAATTGCCGATATTTATTTTGAGCTTGAGGAGATATAGTGGTAAGCCACATGGCCCATGCCTTATTTCTAAGTGAAATTCTTGATTTGGTTTCATTAGAGAGCCGTAGTGCAGTTTTTGTTTTAGTCTTAATGGAGCTGGCAGGTGTATGGGAGTCAAGTATGGATAGGAATTTTTTATTAAATAAGAGACAGCTTCATCTAGGGGCAAGTTTTTCAGGGGAGACCAATTGCATGACTTACGTTCCTCTTGAAACTTGGTAGGGTCAAAGTTCTTATTACTTCTAACTGTTCTAGAGGTGGGTAGGTGGGGGTTATTGGTTTTGTGTTTAATTATAAAGGTGAGAAAGTGATCACTGAGGTCATCGGGGAGAGTCCCAGACATATATAACTGGGGGTGACTATTGATAAGTATCCAATCTAATTTACTTTCTTTGAGATTAGATTTGCCTATCCTGGTGGGGATGGATACTATCTGTGTAAATCCATATAGATTAACATTAGTAGTGGGAGATTCTGAGGAACAGGTGTTCCAGTCTATGTTAAAATCACCAAGTACTATGGTTTCTTGAAGATGGTTACTAGCTAACCACTGGAGGATATCTGCAAGAGTTTTGACATTATTCCCTGGAGGAATGTAAATACAGACAGTATTTATGCTGTTGTTATTATTAATCTGATATTTGGTAGAAAGAATTTCTGCATTATTGACCTGGGGAGGCTGTATGGGGTTTATAGTAACAGAGTTGATTTGAAGAGTACAGCTACTCCTCCCCCTTCCTCGTAGCACGGTCCAATCTAAGTAGGTTATACCCTGGAGGTAAAACTTCCTTATCTGAGGTTGTTGATTTTAGTCAGGTTTCAGTTAGAGACTGTATATCAGGAGAGTGGACTGCTAAGAGGGCATGCAGGTTATGTACCTTATTATTTATACTTCTAATATTTAGATGAAAAACCAAGAGGGAGTGTTGGGGACCTATTTATTGACAGACCTATGGTAGTGATGTTAAGGTGAGACGTGGAGTAATCAAGAGTTGATAGGCCCAGGTTAGGGTGGATGTCTCCATCAATAATGAGGTTATAGTGTAAGCTTATAATGAGCTTTAGGAATCTGCTTATTATTTTTTGATAGTGTTTTGTATTTTGAGCTGATGTACCTAGAGTTAGTGGGCTGATGGGTTATAGCAGTTAAGGAGTAAGATGCAGGAAGTATTATACAGTGCCCTTCCAGATCTGCTATAAGATGGGGTATTGGTTAGGTATTTTGGGTAATGAAATCATAGATAATGCTGATTTTCATACATACAGAAGAGATAAGAAGTTAAAATAAGGGATAATAGAGAAAGAAGTAACATGGTGACAGGCAAGGGTTTGGATGAAGTCATAGTAAGAGGCAGAGTTAATAAATTTATTGTAAAGACACCACAATATAGAGTACAGAATGGAATTAGAGGCAGAGGTTGGGGTGGAGTTTAAAAGAGGTGTACAAAGTGGATTGGTTTAGATAGGAGGGGTGTGGCCTTATGGTTATAAGTGTAGCACTACTGGGGGTGGGTGGGAATTGGGGACAGGGGAGGCACGGAGCGAGGCTTAACCGACACAAGGATCTTAGTGCCTGCAAATACAAGGCAAGTAAACCAGGGAATATAGTACGGCTTTGTGTAGTATCTTATGCTTTTTAAGATATTTAATTCACTATTTTGGAGGTTGGGAACACTTTTCTGTTATGCTTTAAGTTTTAGAACATAAAGGAGATGGGTTTAATATTTAGGGCTTCCTGATGGTGCTTTAGACCCAGGTCAGCATAAGATATGGTACAAATACAGCATAATTACAGATTATAACTTTAGCAGGTCTGTTTACCGAGGTGTACTTCAAAGCAGGGTTTCAAATAATGTTTCAATAGGGTTAGCGTCCTTCTACTGTTGCAAGCCTAAACGAAGGTTATACAATCTGAGAGCCATTTTGAAAGTGTTACTTTAGAAACTGGGGCACCTTTCTTTGAATCTGAAAAGGATACAAATAGTTGGACAGATTTTCTGAAGTCCTTTGTCCTATGTAAGTAGAAGTGTAATTGTCTATGTATATCCAGTTGGTGCAACATGTATTTTGCGTTATTCTTATAGTTAGGGAAAAATACTGTTAGCTCTATGGATTAGTTCAGATTAGATTCTGAATATACTTTGGGTAAAAAGGAAGGGTTTGTTCATAAGGATACTCCGTCTCTGTGGAAAAGCATGTCGGAGGGCTTTACTGACAAGGTTTGCAGCTCTGACACCCTTCTAGCAGAAGTAATAGCTATCAAAATAATAGTTTTCTAAGTCAAAAATTTGAGATTGCAGGATGATGCTGGCTCAAATGGGGAAAAAATCAAATGGAATAAAACAAAATTCAAGTCCCATGGTGCAGGATTGTCTTTAATAGGTGGTCTTAATAAAAAAAGTACCTTTAAAAAAGGCTTTGCATAGTCTGTGGGACATAATATTGAGGCCTGATTAACCTAAATGGAAATCAGATATTGCTGCTAAGTGAACTCGAATAGTAGCTGCGGCTGCGCCTTCATTAAACAGTTTTGCAAAGAATTCTAGAATGGAAACCACGGGGGCAGAAAAAGGATCAATATGATTATTTGAAGCTCATAAAGGAAATCTTTTCCATTTGTTTCTATATATCTTCCTTGTTGAAGCCTTATGAGAAGAAATTAGGATATGTTTTACTGAAGAAGGGTTAGGGAGCCTGGCTATGGTTGTAATTGGAGCAGCCAAGCTGTCAACTTGAGAGTTTGAAGGGAGGGACGGAACGTCCCTGATGCATGAGTCAGAAGGTCCGGAACTGGGTCCAGAATCCAAGGCTCCACTTGGAGATGAGACTACAGGAAGGGGAACCAGATTTGATGCGGCCAGTATGGGGCAATGAGTATCAAGTTCCTTCCCAAGTAATTGGCTTTCTGAAGAACTTTGGGTATCAATGGAAAGGGAGGAAAGGAGTAAAGGTGGACAAGTGCAGCCCTTGGTGACTCCCCCACAGGGGGCGATTAGGGCAAAGTAGCTGCTGCATTTTGTGTTCCTGGATGTGGCAACAAGGTCGCAGCAAGGGTGGCCCATATGCAGAAAATCGTTTCCACCACTTCCAGTTTTAGGGACCACTCGTGAGACATAAGAATAGCTCTGCTGAGTCTGTCTGCAATCACGCTGGATTTCCCCAGGATGTGAGTTTCTATCAGAAAGTGTTGGGAGGAGGTTGCCCAGTGCCATACTGTCAGGGCCTCCCAACAAAGGGGGGTAAGATCTGGTTCCTCCTTGTTTGTTAATTTACCATACAACTGCCATGTTGTCTGTCTGTATCTCAATAGCTCCCAGCGGAAGACAGTCCTGGAATGCCTGCAACGCTAAAAGCACCACTCTCATCTCTAGGACAATGATGTGTAAATGGGCCTAGAGATCCTGTCAAGTGCCTTGGACTGTCCTTCCCAGATAATGCCCCCCCAATCTGGGAAGCATCCATGGTCACTGTAGCTAATGGTTGGTGAAGTACAAAGGGTCAACCTAATGTCACTGGGAACTAATGATCGGCGGCACAATACCAGGGCACTTCTATGGGCTAGGCTTGTAAAGGCCCCAGGGCCATTAGCCTAGTACACACCTATGAACATGAGTGGAGTAAAGCCACCGATGAAGATCTTTTTTGCAAGACTCCATTAGCAATATTTTGTGGGACATGGGCAGTTCTTGCATCGACCACTGAGTGGACAGTAGCCACTGGAGGATTCTTATGCGTAGATGTGCTAAGGGATTCAAGGTTATTGCTGCTACCATGGTCCCCAAAACTCTTAGGATGGTCTTTTCTTGCACTTTTTTCTTGGAAAGGAGATTCAAGACCTGATGTTGAAGAACTCGTACCCATTCCGGAGGAAGTTTGGCCATCATTTTTGGTGTATATAGTTCTGCTCTTATAAAAACTATATGCTGAGATGGCAGCAAGGCAGGTTTTTCGTGGTTTATTTTGATCCCTAGGTGAGAGCAGAGCTGCAAGATGTTGTTTCTTGCTTTTGTTAGTAGATGCTCGGTGGTGGAGGTTAAGAGCCAATCATCTAAGTATGGAAACACTCTGAATCCTAGGCATATCAAGTGAGCCGCGACTACTGCCATACACTTGAACACTCTGGAGGCTGTAGTGAGGCCAAAAGGAAGAGCCCGTAACTGGTAGTGGCTGGATCTCAGCCGAAGTCGCAGGTGTTTCCTGGATCGCTTGCCCATTTTTATGAGATCGTATGCATCCTGGAGGTCTATCGAGCACATCTAATTGTCTTGGCCCAGAAACGGGAGTAGTGAGTGCAGTGTCACCATCCGGAACTCTGACTTTCTTACAGATTTGTTTAAGTTGCTGAGATCCAGAATTGGTCTCCAGTCCCTTATTTTCTTTGTAACTAAAAAGAACCTTGAGTAAGTTCCAGATTCTATTTGGTTTGCAGGGACTGTTTGGATGACTCTTTTGTCTAGCAACTTTTGAATTTCTAGAGTTGCCTGTTCTCTTTGACTGGGTGGAACGTCCAGGATATTTTTTATGTTTTGGAGGGAGAAGGATAAGGGTATGGTGTAACCTCTGGATATGATGCTTTGTACCCATTCGTCTTTTGTTATTGTCAGCCAGGCTTTTGGGTACAAAGATAAGTGGCCCCAGTCTGCCTCCAGAGATAGACAGGCAGGCCTCCCATCAGGAGTGCTGAAAGGGCTTACCAAAGAAGGATTCTCTGTCGCCCTGATTCTGCAGACTCCCTCTGCCGCGTGGTCAGTGTCTTCCATTACCGCTTCCTCCTCTGCCCCTGGGGGAAGAATCATCACGTGTGTCCAGGAAAGCCCTCTGGGATTTCAAAACTACATTTTCCCACTATCTTTCTGACCTTTGGGACAAGGTCTGGTAGGTAGAGAAAAATGGACTCCTATGGCAGAGAGAGACTTTCCTTCTTGTTCACACCTGGTTACCATGTCCTTAACTTTAGACCCAAACAGGGACAAGCCATTGAATGGAGCATTCACAAAGGAAGATTTAAAGGGCTCCACAAAATCACACAAGCGCATCCAGGAATGTCTCCTTAGGGAAATCTCTGAACCTGCTGCTCTTCTCGCTCCATCCGCTGCATAAGGAATCAGTCTCATGCAGGAGATGACCACTGAATTTAAGGTGGAGAGGAAACTTTCTCTGACACTCCTTCAACTTCTGAATCTTGAAGGGTATCTCCTAGCTATTTCAGGAGATCTCTCAGTAATCTGGTAAAATGAGTCCGGTAATTCAGCGACCAAAGAGCAAATGTCGCTGAAGAAAAAATGTGCTTTCCATATCTGTCCATCCTGCAAGACTCCTTGTTTAGTGGATGGACAGAAGATGTCTCAGAATTCCTTCTTGGTGGCTGCCGCCACCATCATAGCATCTAGTGGGACTCCCTTAGTTAGAAAATCTTTTTCTGAAGGAGAGATAATGAATTTATTTGGCCTCCAAGAAACAGGTTCAACAGAATCTGGAGACTATCATGCCTTTTGAGAAACTAAATCCATAAGTTCGTCGAAAGGCAGAGACACCCAAGTGGAGGAGGGGTGAGAGCCAAAAGCCTTCAGGTACACAGACTCCTCTGCTGAAGGGTTGGTGGACTTACAGCCTCCTCTCTAATATTTCTAAGATGTCTCCAAAGGAGACATCATCAGGAGGCGATCGTGGGGACCCTTCAGCTTCACTGAGGTCCATATCTGAACTGACGGACTCCTCTGGGGAGTCTAAATGCTCCCTCTTGCATAACCTCTTCCTAGGGACCTCTTCAGAGGGGTATTCTGGAGAGGTTTCAGAAGAGTGGTGTGCACCCAGTGGGGCATCCTGAGGCCTAGGATCTCTGCGTCCCTGTGGATACAAGGGTAAAGAGGCAAACAGTGCCTTTGGGGGAAGAATCTCCAGAGATGAGAGTGGAGCTGCCAGTAGAGTGAGCACTCTCCTCATCACCTCAAAAGCCCCCCGCCCCTGATTCGAGGAAACCCACAGCTCAGAAGAACCGGAGGGAATGCCCGAGACCAAGGAGGATGGCTCCGAGGCTGAGGTACGGAGCCAAGCTCACCAGAGCTAATGCCCCAAGAGGCAAGATTGGATCCGATAACTGTCTGATCCGACTCCCCTCCCCGGACCCGACTGGAGAGAGTCAGGTCCTAGAATTCTGGAGTTCCAACGGAACTGAATATGTCAAAGCAATGTTCGGATCTGAAGATCCTGTGATAGGTCTCAGTTCCGATGGTTCCACCAAGGTCAGCTCCGGACAATCCGGCTCCAAGGTCAGATCATAGGATTCGGTCAGATCCAAAGCTGTCGGGGGTGGATCCAATAACAGCTTGGCGAGTGCCAGTGTAGTTATAACAGCCTCTGCACCACATGATCCATGTCGTCGGACAGGCTCCTGGAAGACCGAGTCAAGGGGGCAGGTGTTTTTGACGGCTGGAGCAATGGTGAGCCGAGAGTGGGGGATACCGGTTCCAATTCAGGGGACCGGCTCCACAACTGAAACTCCACCGGCACCGAAACTGATGGAGCCAAAGTAGTAGGCCTCTCGGATCACACAGCCTTAGGAGCCGGAGAGGAAACTTTGGACACCTTTTTAGACGGCTCCAAAGGAGCACTGGAAGATGAAGACCTCTTCCCAGACTTATCTGACTTAGAAGAAGGAGACTGTCTAGACTTAGAAGATCTCAGACCTTCTTGTATTGCTTTAGAGAAGGGGGTTTTCAACAGGCCTCTTAGAATTAACTTGTTCTTTCTCTCCAACAGAGCCCTGTGACTAAAACAATGACAAATCGAACAGGACTCTTGGAGATGGGACAGCCCCCAAACAGTACACACAAATGGTATGTCTATCAGTAAGGGACATTTTTTGTCCACATTGCTCACATTTTTTTAAACCCAGAGGGTTTAGAATCCTTGGAAAACATTGTAACCACCAATCAACAACAAGAAAGAAAAATGGTTGGGAGGGTGGCCTAATGGTTATGGTGTTTGCCTTGCAAACACAAGGTACAGGGTTTGAATCTCACAGGGGATAATTGGCTAGGCCTAAAATGGCTTGCAAGGGCAGTTAGCCTAGTACTAACCTATGAACCTACAAAAAAGCAGCCAACAATCACAACATATAGTATTACATACACACACAGACATATACATATATATATATATATATATATATATATATATATATATATATATATATATATATAATTTAAATATATATATATATATATATATATATTTAAATTATTTTTAAATAACAATTATTTTTAAACAATAACAATTTCTAAGCTAAAACAAGTCTAACAGAACGGGAAAAGATGGCACAGCCCTCTAACTTAAACAGGCTATGCCCGGAAGAGTTAGAAAAAAGGGAGGGGAAGGTATTTAAAATTCAAAGACGGGATAGGGAGAAAAGGCCTAATGAGAAAAATGACAACCAGCAGCAGTTTAACCACAGAAATAGTGGAAACACAAACACTTCACTTAAGTTATTAAGCTGAAATACCCAATAAGAAAACAACATTTCTTTCAAATATAAAGAAGAAAAGTCTACTTAGCCAGAGCCAGTAAGAAGAGCACCCGATCTTGTTTAGCAGCAAACAAGATCTGGGGTGCTCTCCTAGTGCATGATGGGATAGAGTTTAACCACGAGCTTATGTACAAGGCAGAGTCGGACCCAAGGATCGGATCTGAACCCAACCTAGTAAGAATAAAGGTGAGATAGGACAACACATCAGATGTTTTGTCTTCATGTGTTGTGGGCATTCAGCTTTCATCTTGCTCCCTTTACTGCAGAAAAGCTATCAAGGCAATGCTTCCTGGAATAATCCCCAATACATGGGGAAAAGGGTACCACATCCAACCAGAATGAACTCGTATAAATTGCACAAGACAGAGATTTGCATAAGCTTTTCTTTAGGGAAACAGATAAATTGTGGTTCACAAAACTAGTTTCTTTCTTATTCACTCCTTTTCCTTTAAGAGAGCTTATGCAGAACGTCTGAAAATCACACATAAGCTAGTTTCATTCCACATTTTGGTTTAGCATTATTACCCATATCCCTGAAGCACTCAGAGACCTGACACACACTGTTATTCAGGTAAACGTACTGCAGCAAAGGTGATGACAATGAACAGTATGACCACAGATAACTGACACTTCCACTAGCACCACAGATGACTGCTGAATGCTGATTACAACTCACTAGTTGTAGTATCTGAAGTACTTATACTGTGGCCTTGACATGAACAACTTCAAAATTTAGTTACTAGCTGAGAGATGTTAGCAGATTATGGAATAAATCACAGAAAACATAAGGATTATGTGAAACAGGCAGTCTCACAGTGACAAGGTCCTACATGCTCTCTCTCTCACAGACACACACACGCTCAATAGACTGTGGTGGCACAGTAAAACAGATGATACATAAAAAGCTGTGCTTGCCCACTTCTATAAAGGTGCCTTCCAGCTTAATTGCCAGCGAAACTTTTTTTCCTGTCATACACATCAAGTACAGTACTACTGACGCTTTTAAATTCACTGCAGATAACCTGCCTTCCAGAAGGAAATGGCAGAGGTGTAGCTAGTTGCTTTTGCACCCAGTCCCCATTCCCCAATTTTGTGCCACTCCAAAACAGAAAGAAAATGCTTTTCATTAGAGCTGAGGAGTAAAAAAAAATGTCTATTTCCTTTGTTTAAATTGTAGTAGACAACGTACATTTGTAGCTACAGTTTTCTACCAAAAAAGGAGTCGTATCGCATTAGTTTAGACCAAAAATGCTACACTTAATAAATTGTCAGTATGCACTTGGTATGCACTAAAGTGTAATTAGGATCAACCAGAAGTACACCCTAACACTTTTTCGCCATGCTACTGCAGAATGGGATATTTTATGTCGTTATTACAGCACTCATTAACACAAAATAATTGGACGAACATTCCTTAGCTCCACATCAGTCCTGACTACAAACAGAATTGTTCTAGTTCCTCACTTTATGCAGTCATGTAATCTGAAAGTTAACAACAAATGCAAATTACTTGAAAAGCTGCCTAAATGGGCTCAACTGTGACTTGATAAGAGGAAGCCAGAACATGACTGTTTTTAATAAAAGATCCTTACTATAGACTCACCTCATATTCCTGTGAGAACTTTAACCCATCATTGGCCTTCAGTCTTTCAATATGGTCAGCAAGATCTGCAGTGGAAATTGGAGGATGTTCTCGCATACCTGATGAATCCAAAAAGAGAACTCTGTAAGGCACACAGTAGTACAATTGATGCCAAACTTCATTAAACTACATGAGATTATGTCATGACTAAAAGGGTGCAAACAAAGAAAAGCACTGGGTAGCAATGCATGTAGAAACTGACAAAAGATACTTCTGTAGTAAACCACAGCATGCTGTACTGTCTGTTGTTAATCATCCATACTGAATGTGAAATGTTTGTGGTCAGAATGAGCATGCTCCGTTATTACAGGAACTGTCGTCGAGCAGCCCAGTTGCTGCAGACAATGACACTACATAACTTTTAAGGCTAGTGGCAGAAACAAAAAGAAAGCACTTGGTGCATTAGAAAAGATGGAGATGATGTTAATACAGAAAAATAAAAAAAAAATTGTGTTTTGGGCTGGGGACACAGGCTGGAACCTCAGAGATTATCACAAAAATGTATAATTACAGCTGTTGGTCATAAAATATTATTTACTGCAGCTATCTGAATCAAATTTTAATCTGATAAAAAATCCTGATGCATTCTACTAGCTTATCACTAATTTTTAAAATGATTTCTCAGTATAAACAGAAAGAAATATTTTTGGATCTCCTAACAACATTTTAATTGAATGTGCACTCAACCTGCCAAGCCTAGGGCCACTCATGACTGGAAGGCTGATATTTATCTATTACAATCCACTATCAAATCAATTCTCATCCTTTCATCAGTATCCCTCCCAAAGATGCATTATCAAAGATTGACTCAAAGATCTCTGGTACAAATTAAACTATGTGGAGGGAGGGGAGACAGTTTGGCTGCAATGAATTTGCAATCCACTGGCAAAGCCTCAGCAGTTAAGTGGTCTCCACAACAATGAGCGGCACCTCTTTGAAAAACAAAGTCTCTAACAACATACTTGTAAAACTTGTACAAAGGTAGCTGAGCTAGCGATAAGTGCTACTTTTCTGATTAAGCACTGTACTAGGGTACAGTTCTGAGACCCAGCCTGCGGGGTGAGCCTGGCCCGTTAATCATATGACAAGGTGAGTTTTCTGCTTCTTATGCTAGTGAGAATGAACTTCATGACACAATTACACAAATTATGAAGACAGAGAGACAGGATAGACTGACAGAGAAAAGGATAGAGAAAAACAGTGAGACAGAAAAGGATTATAAAACTAACTTGAAATGTTCGGGCAACTGGGGGCACTGGAACCTGCAAAAAATAAATGGGGCAAGAATTAAAAAAAAATAAGAAAAAATATATATCAGACATTTGAGACAGAACTGGAAATTCAGAAATGGATAGCTCTAAAAGACAGATAAGTGACAGGGCAGATAGAGCAAAGCCAGACATTTTTTTTTTTTGCTTTAACTGCATTAGATACACTTCTGGCTTACAGAATCAATCCCAAAGGAAAGCACGTGGTCAATAAAGGAGACCAAAGCAGTGCCATTACTATATCCACCTGTAAACAAATTCATCAAGAAGCTGGTAATATTCCAGCAACATCACAGTGACAGAGGCAACACATTTATCTGAATCTCATAACTGCCCTTTCTTGCTTTCTTTTTGATCTTTTTTCAAAGAGTGCCTATATTAATATCAGCATCTTTTTTAATTAACTAGGCTCATTTCTGTTGGCCACAGTGGGGATTGCTGACCTTTCAATTCCCTTCAAAATGCTACACATTAGCAACAGTTTCATTTCAGCTGTTTTATCTTTCACATTCAACTTTACATCAATGCTCCCTTGTTTAAGGGAGGCCTGTGTGAATGCTATCAGCTACACATTTAACTCAATTTTGTGCAGGCAACAGAAATTACTCAAGATATTGACATTTCAAGCCTCTTTCTTACCAATGCCCAAAATAAAACAGTAGTTTAACTGTTCTTCCTTAGCTTTGGTTGGTCAACACCAGATAGTCTATTTCATTCTACAGGAGGCAAAAAGCACTGGGAAAACAGAAGGGAATGGAAGGAAGGATGAGAAAAAAACAAAGATAACATGGAACCAAACTTCCAGTAGTGCTAATGCATCTTTTAGTAAAATACCTGATCACTCATTTCTGAACACATTCCAGCTTTATTCAAACACCTGCTACAAAGACTTCCTAGGTACAGCACTGTGTGTGTGATACATAATGCAGGTGAAGGCAGTTACAGTGGATGACAAAGGATATATGACAAAACAACCATAAAACTCAGTAAATGAAGTTGCAAAACTAAATTTCAAACTATAAGGTCAGGGTTTCCTTGCATATACTTATTCAATATCAGAACCACTTTTTATTCCCCTCTACTATGCCCAAACACAACTTTTACAGCTATCACTGACTTAATGACAGTATACAAAACACCTAGCTAAAACAACTACTACAGACAGCTTTGTTAAAAATAAACCCCTGACTACAACCCTGGTGAGTCAAGTTTGATTAGCATCTCAGGCAACATATGGAGCTGGCCATGGGAGGAGAGAGGAATGACATGGCTTTGCAGTTTTGCCTCTTATATAGGGAACAAGGTGGAGATGCATGTCCAAGCCCACATGCCAAAGGTGGAATGCCTGGAGATCAGGAATCACATGGGAGCCCTGGCTTCGGGATGTGTGTGTGTGTGAAAACTTGAAGAGTTATATTACCTATGGAATCTCACACTGTACACCAAACCTTGAGGCATTATAGGGCATGTGCAGGGTGGGGGGTTAAGGAGCAAAATCATGAAAATCTCAAACCATCCCTGTTTGTTGGCCATTGCCTCAGTGATGGGGAGCAAACAGACCAAATAGCCGAGAGAGAAATAGATAACTGGCAAGCAGCAGAATAAATAAATAAATAAACAAATAAAACAGCTAAAAGACAAATTTTAGCATCGATGACTGACTGGTAGCATGGGATGTTGAATTACGGTTGGGTGACTACCATGTTGCCGATCCTTCAAATGTGCAAGTCCCAGTTCAGCAAATGCACTGTGGATTCGCACATATGAGACCGATCTTAGAACTACAGATCCTGGTACAGTGGGGATCGGGAAATTTACCCTTTTCCACACTTTAGCGCAATCTTGGAGTTGGGTGTGGAGGGTGCAGCCCCCAATGCGGGGTGCAGGGGGGCTTGACCCCCTGTAAAAACATGTAGTTCAGTGTTGTGCAGTACATTCATACTGCTGACAACTAGAACTTGTGTTACTAGTTTGAGAGGTGTAGGGGAAACAGTATGTCGAACAATGCCAAATACGAACAATCGGCATGATGTTCGACATACTGACCTAGTTTAGTGTTCAATGCTGTGGTTCGATGCAATGAACATTTTTTGTTTTGTCTGTCACAATTTGGATAGTAAACACACACACACACACACACATATATACATATATATATATATATATATATATATATATATACATATTTATATAGATATGCATGAGGCACATGATGACTTCTATGAAAGGTTGGACACTAAGGAGGGAGAAAAGGACCTGTACCAACTGGCTAGACAGAGAGACTGAGCTGGGAAAGATGTGCAGCAGGTAAGGCTGATAAAGGACAGTGTGTGCTGAGCAGATAGAACAGGTACTTTGAGGGGCTGATGAAAACAATGAGAGAGAGAAGGAGGGATACTGTGGGAAGAGTGAATCAGGAAGTGCAACGGATTAGCAAGGAGGAAGTAAGAACAACTATGAAGAGGGTGAAGAATGGAAAGGTTGTTGGTCCAGAAGACATACCTGTGGAAGCATGGAGTTGTTTAGGAGAGATGGCAGTGGAGTTTTTAACCAAATTGTTTAATGAAATCTTGGAAAGCGAGAGGATGCTTGAGGAGTGGAGAAGTGTTCTGGTACCAATTTTTAAAGAAAAAGGGTGATGTGCAGACCTGTAGTAACTACAGAGTGATAAAATTGATCAATCGCATCATGAAGTTATGGGAAAGAGTAGTGGAAGCTAGGTTAAGAAAGGAGGTGATGATTAATGCAAAGCAGTATGGTTTCATGCCATGAAAGGGCACTACAGATGCAATGTTTGCTCTGAGGGTGTTGATGGAGAAGTATAGAGAAAGTCAGGAGTTGCATTGTGTCTTTGTGGACTTAGAGAAAGCACATGACAGGATGCCTAGAAAAGAGTTGTGGTATTGTATGAGGAAGTCGGGAGTGGCAGGAAAATATGTAACAGTGGTACAACACATGTATGAAGGTAGTGTGACAGTGGTGAGATCTGCAGTAGGAGTGATGGATGCATTCAAGGTGGAGGTGGAATTACATCAAGGATCAGCTCTGAGCCTTTTCTTATTTGCATTGGTGATGGACAGGTTGACAGATGAGATCAGACAGGAGTCCCTGTGGACTATGATGTTTGCGGATGACATTGTGATCTGTAGAGAGAGTAGGGAACAGGTTGAGGAGACCCTGGACAGGTGGAGATATGCTCTACAGAGGAGAGGAATGAAGGTCAGCAGGACTAACACAGAATACATGTGTGTGAATGAGAGGGAGGACACAGGAATGGTGAGGATGCAGGGAGTAGAGCTGACGAAGATGGCTGAGTTTAAATACTTGGGATCAACAGTTCAGCATAATGATGAGCGTGGAACAAAGGTGAAGAAGAGAGTACAGGTAGGGTGGAGTGGGTGGAGAAGAGTGTCAGGAGTGATTTGTGACAGACGGGTACCAGTAAGAGTGAAAGGGAAGGTCTATAAGAGGTAGTGTACCAGCTATGTTATATGGGTTGGAGATGTTGGCATTGACGAAAAGACAGAAGTCAGAACTGGCAGTAGTAGAGTTGAACATGTTAAGATTTGCATTGGGTGTGAAGAGGATGGACAGGATTAGGAATCAGTATATTAGAGGGTCAGCTCAGGTTGGACAGTTTGGAGACAAAGCCAGAGGGGCAAGACTGCATTGGTTTGGACATGTGATGTGGAGAGATGCTGGGTATATTGGGAGAAGGATGCTAATGATGAAGCTGCCAGGTAAGAGGAAAAGTGGAAAGCCTAAGATAAGGTTCATGGATGTGGTGAGAGGGGACATGCAGGTGGTTTATGTGACACAGCAAGATGCAGGGGACAGGAAGAAATGGAAATAGATCTGCTGTGGTGACCCCCAAGGGGAACAGCCGAAAGAAGAGTAGGAAGATATGCTATCTTCTGTAGCAAAGCATAATTCATTTAAATCCCTCTCCTACACCACATTAAGCTACTCTTACTAAAGTTAAGATTCAGTGCATTCTATGCCTTTCAAAATCCTCAAATGTGCTGCCCTTGTTGCCTGAAATAAACATATGAGTGTAGCCATGCATACACCATATGAGTCATGGTGTGCAAATTAATACTTAAGGGAGCAACACTGTGCCCAGTGCAGACAGCAAATAATGTGGCTTCAGTCACATAACTCTCATTTATTTTTTGCATTTATTTTACCAGGAAGGTATGATTTGGAAAATCCCAGTTTCAGTAAAGACCAAAGAAGAAAATCTCAAAAAAACACACACAGCACATTAATACAGCACTGGCAAGTTACTTGACAGCCAACTCACAAAACTGTTAGTAGTTTAAGTCTGATTTAGTTGGTACAATAACAAGTTAGAATTTTAACATTAAATAGTTAAGTCTATTAAAACAAACAGTAACTCACTAAACTCTTTTTACAATGCAGAAGGATGATTTTCACCACATCAAAAATAGAAGTGCACAGTACAGGTCTAAAATGGTTAATGTAATACTTTTATACAATAAATATTAAAATTGGCCTGACAGGATTACAGCACAAGAGAACTCTCCTTGAAATAAAAAACACAGCTAACACTGCAAAAAAGTATATAACATATCTAACTAAAGCATTCACTGGCAGTAATGCTGGTAAAGCATTAGTCTAAAAGTATGAGAAATGTGTATCAAAGTAGCACACATCAGTGGTACAGTTGTACACAGCAAAAAAAAAAAAAAAAAAAAAAAAAAGCACTATTGTTTTTTTTTCTTGTTTAACCCACAAATTTTCTTCTGTTCTGAGCTCTGTTACCACTGGTCCTAGTAGAGCCTGCAGCACTCATTTCTTCCTTCTACAGACAGAATTTGGACAATGGAATCTTTAGCTAACAGCCATGCTTGCAAAGCTGCAAGCTGCCAGCTCTACAGAACATCCCGCCCTATATAATACACCATGGGGTTGCCTAAACATCCATACAGTGAAGCATACATTTCAGACAAGAAGGCAGAGGGACTCTGGTGGAGTACTGCAAGCTGCTGCACCTCAGTTCCATCTTATAACCACAGGATCAAACTGCCACAAATACACCACAAATCTCACCACAGAGTAAGACAGCAAACAGTCAAGCTGCTTGGTCCAATGCATCCCACCATACTGCCTGGAACCAGAATATCTAATTAATTCTAGTAATCAAGAAATGTTAGCTTTATTCAATTCACAGTTGACAATGTTTTACACTTGATAAAACCAGTAAAGATTTCAAGTCTTCTCAGGATATAAAATAAATGAAAATAAAACAAAGGCCACAGCAGTAAACTATATACCTGCATATGAACTGGTTCAGCAATACACATATCTATGGGAACATAAGATGAATCATTTAGGTAAATGGTATATTTAGGTAAAAGAATAATAAGTTTAAAGGTGCAGGATATGAATTCGGATGAAGTAACAGCCAGAGAGATTGAAACATTAAGAAAAGCCTCTAATTGGAAAACCCCAGGCCCAGATACAGTACCTAACTTTTGGCTGAAAGAATTAACATCTTTGCATGAAGATTTAGCCATGAGTAAGAACTACTTGTATGCGCACCGAGAACAGACTCCAACCTGGCTAACGACAGGAAAAACAATGCTCCTACTTAAGAATGAACCTGCAAGCTACCCTAAAAATTATAGACCAATAACTTGCCTTCTGATGACGTATAAACTATACATGGGAATCGATGCTGACAGAGTTTATAGTAATTTAAAAGAAAACTTAATTATGGCAGTAGAACAAAAAGGGCAATAAAAGAAAGTCATACGGAACAAAGGATCATTTGTTGTTACATAAAGTCATACTGGAGAATCGTAAAAAGGGGAGGAGTCTAAGTATAGCATGGATTGACTACAAAAAAGCATTTGATAGTATCCCACATTCCCTGATAAAAAAGTGCTTAAAAATGTATAAGATGCACCCTACACTGATCAACTACATTAGTGACCATGAAATAGTGGCAGACCACTTTGCAATTAAGCCATGAAAAAGGACAGATTATTATCCCAGGGATAAAAATTCAAAGGGGGATATTCCAGGGTGATTATCTGCCACCGCTGCTGTTCTGCCTTGCCATTAACCCATTAAGCTGTCTACTTAGCTTAGGCCATAGCTATAATTTGGCTACTAGAAAACAACAAAGTGTAAAGACTTATCTTCTCAGTCAATGATTTAAAACTGTAGAGCTCATCAGATGAGGAACTGAAAGCACAGCTGCAGGTTGCCAAAACTTTTTCAGATGAAATAAGTATGTCATTTGGTATTGGTAAGTGTGCAAAAGCAACCTTTAAAGCAGGAAAACTGCAGCACCAAGAAAACATCAGTTTAGGACAAGAATGTGATACAAAAGAAACTGAGCAAGGAGGAGTGTATAAATATTGATGAAGGATCAACAATAAAACATGAGCAAATGTGAATAAAACTTAGTAAGAAATAATTTAGACTTATATTAATCCTGAAAACAGCACTGAAATCTAGGAACAAAAATCCAAGCTATAAACCAATTTGCTCTTCCTGTCCTAACTTACAGTTTTGGAGTGAGTGACTGACTGGCCCCAAAAAGTGTTGGATAGATTAGATAGGAAAACAAGGAGAATGCTTCATGCTCACCAAATGATTTATAAAAATCAGTGCACACCAAGATTATAAATTCCCCGTTCTAAAGAGGGATGGGCCTCCTTGAAATTGATTACATGTATATACCTGCAATCATGGGACTCCACACACATCTGCTGACCTCATGAGACCCAAATGTAGTGAAAGTTTTGAAACATGAGGAGAATAAATCTAAGATGAATTCTCTGCTTAATCTAGTAAATGCATATCTGCATCAAGCAGGAATGAAAATCAAACCAGAAGTAGATAAAAAATCAGGCAGCAACTGAATGTGTCAAAAAACAAAATAAAGTTTGCTCAGGCTCACTCTGCTCCTCTACCCTACCCCCATTCCCACACACCCCTGATATGTCCTTTATTCTGTAGGTTCCTTACCACACCCCCTAAAGGGACCCCTCTTGACCTTCTCCCTCAGTCCCCTTCCTCCCTCCACTCTCCTCCACACTTACCACCAATTTAACTCTTCTTTTTAGCCTCGCCCTCACTTACACACTTCTACATGATCTACTTTTCCTTTTACTCTATAACCTTTCACTTCCTTACTTCATCTATTACATATTCTCTACCACCTCACTAACCTACATTTCACAATGTCCCATCACTTCCTACCACTTGTACTTCTAATTACTTCCACTCCATCCTCTATAACCTCACCTCTTATACTTTTTTTCTTAAGCCTAACTTCTTCTCACCTACCTCAACCTATCCTCCAGTTTTCTCTCAACTCCCTCATTGTTTCTTAACACCACCAGTCAACACCATCTAAAACATTAACCCCCAAAACTAAACTTAAGACATTCAAACCTACTTAACCTAAAGGAAAAGTCAAATACTTTTTTTCTATAAATCACTAAGCCACAATCAACCTTCACTTTCCTATCCCTTTTACCTGCAGGTGACATACACACCAACCCTGGCCCTAGTTCACCTTCATGCTCTGATGGTATCGCCAAACAATCTATCAGTTCCTTCTCTCATATTCCACCTAAGCACATCTCCTGCTATGCCATCAACATGAGAAGCTTAGTAAATAAAAATGCTGAATTCCATTCTTGGATCTCTCAACACTCTCCTAACATCAAAGCCCTTTCTGAGACTTGGCTTAAATCCCACATTCCAAATAAAAGCATCCTTCCCACTGGCTAGAACATCTTAAGACTAGATCAAACCAATAAATCTAACACTTACCATTCTAGTGTCCCCCTCCCCTCCACACTCTTCAGCTGAACTTCTTTTGGCAAACTGTAAAATTAATGCCCACACCTCATTTAACATTGCTGTAATTTATATTCCACCTGATGACATCACAAAACTGGAAAGTATTCTTTCCTCTTTCTCATCTGATCTCCACAATGAGACTATAATCATGGGAGATGTTAACATTAACTGGTCTACTCTTACCTTAGCATCTCCCTCCACTTTCATCAACTTACATGGTTTTACCAAACTCATAACTATATTTACTTTTACCACTAAATCTACAACCCATTCATCTATACTTGACTGGATACTAGTATCACATTCCCATAAATATCACTTCCCTAAAACCCTTCCTGACACCCTCAGTGACCACTGTCCGACTAAGGTCCTTCATTTTACTTCACACTTAAACCCCATACAATCAAAGCTTGCCATAATCCAAAAAAAACTTTGACTCTAATGAACTTAATAGTCAACTCTCAGCTATCAACTGTTCCTTTCTCAGACAACCACAACTCAATGAAGTTGTCACTGAATTTAATAATATATTTCATAACATACTCAATTCTCTTGCCCCTATACGTTATGTTAGAATAAAATCTGCCATAACCCCCTGGCTGTCTCCCGCCACTCGCTCCCTAATGGCTCAATGGATAAAAATTGGAAAATTTGGTCTAAAACCAAACTGCTGTTTTACCTACAATAATACAGACACCTTCGCAACCTTACAGAGAAACTACTACTCTAATCCCCCCAAAACACACCTACATAACCCAAAGAAATTCTGGCATACAATTAATCAAAACCTTCATCCCGGTAACCCATCTACTCCACAGCCTAACCCCTCTCTCACTCCTCTCCAAACTGCTCCTAACTACAACTCCTACTTCATAGACTCTATTGCTAAACTTATAAATCTTCCACACACTTACTCCACCACACCCCTTTCTCGTCTATTCCCTCTAATAATTCCTCTGCTTTCTGCTTAAAAACTGTTTCCACTACATATGTAAAATATTTACTCCTGAAGCTTAAACCTTGTTCTCCCTCTGTTGATGGTTTCCCTCCTCTCTTTCTCCAACTAGCTGACAACTCCCTAACACTACCCATCTCAATTCTCATCAATTGATCTATTACTGAAGCTATGGTCCCTGACATATGGAAAAAGTTCTACACCCTTCCCATCCATAAATGAGGCACTTCTACTGAACTGTCTAACTACAGGCCCACAGGAATTCTATCACCTCTATCCAAGACCTTGGAGAAATGTGTACACAAAAATCTTATACCAACTTACAAATGAGAACCAAATCACCTCTACCAAACATGGTTTTCACCCTGGTCATAGTAGCTCTACTGCTCTCATCTCCTTCATAAATACCATTTCACAAGCCAGGGACCAGAATAAACTTGTTCCCGGTCTCTTTCTTGACCTCTCAAAGACATTTGATATGGTCTCCCACCCCCTTCTGTTAGATGACCTCTCTCTAGTAACCCTATCTACCTTAGCAACCGTTTCCAATCTGTCAAATGGTGCTCTATCTGCCCTGAGCTCCCTATACAGATGGGAGTTCCCCAAGGGTCAATTCTTGGACCACTGCTTTTTAAAAGGTTTACTAATCATTTCTCTTCCTTAACCCAATATTCATCACTTGTCCAGTATGTGGATGGCTTCCACAGTCATCACCAATGCTGATACCCTCCCTGAACTTCATACTAAAACTCAACACTCCTCCTTGTCTGTTGAAAACTGGCTCAACCTAAACATTCTAATCTTAAATCCTAAGATGACCAAACTCTTACTCTTCATACCAAAAACTTTGTCCCATTTGAAATCTTTCACAATCTCTTCCCACAATAACACACCCATCATAGCAGAAAGCCACACCAAACTACTAGGAGACATTACTGATGACCAGCAAAAATTTGACCTGGATGTTCTAAGTAACACTAAAAAAACCCATCAAAAACGTGGTCTTCTTTATAGGAACAAAACCTCTCTCTAGTACTGCTAAATGATCTCTTTCACGTGCCTACCTATTAACAAAACTTCTCTATGGCTCTCAAATTCTCACCAACTTACAATCCACACTTATTTCTAAACTACAGTCCACTTACAACAAGATAGCTAAATTTGCTGCTGAGTTTCCTTACTTCACTCATCGCTGTTTAGCACTCAGAAAACTGAACTGGTCAGAGTTCCCTCATCACCTCCTCTTCTCAGCTTCAAATAATTCATTCTATTCTATACCAACCACTTTCTGCCCCAGTATTTCATCAATCATCTCCCCCTACAGCCCTGTTAGAACCCTGTGAAGCTCTGAACATCTCCTGACTATTCTCAAGCCGAAGACCAACATAAGAAAAAAACCTGTATATATCTGTTACCCTGCTGAGAAATGGAACAAACTATCTCTCAACATCCGATTCATTAGATACAAATCCCAATCCAGAAAGGCAGTAAAAATTCACTTCAAGAAAAATAAACTATGTTTGTGCTATCTTCCACCTGGTTGACTCATCTCCCTAAGGTATCCTATTCTCTTACCTTGCTTCTAATTCTATGAAACCCTACCTTTCTCCTTATCTATATTACAACACTGCTACTCATCTATCTTTCCTCTCTGCTTCTATCCTCCACTCTTACAAATTCCATTCATACTTGACTAACTTCATCTACTCACAGCCAGTCTAACTTTTTCTGTATAAACTTTTCAAAAGTTAATGTCTAGCTGTATTGTTTCTTGTTTCTCTACTCTGTACCTCCTCATGCTGAAATGTATATTCAAATTGCTATGTATGTTAAACTTGCTATTACTTATGTCTGTGTAAATCTTTTGGATTATTAAATGTCAATTAATTGTATGTTTTTACTGTGCAGCTTTTCTCCCTGGGTCTCCACTGAAAAAGGGCTTTGTCCCAGTTGGACTAAACCGGTCAACAAATGTCAAACAAATCATCATCTTCTTTCAGATGTTCCCGTTAGGGGTCGCCACAGCGGATCACCTGTTTCCATTTCTTCCTGTCCTCTGCATCTTGCTCTGTCACACCAACCACCTGCATGCCCTCTCTCACCACATCCATAAACCTTATCTTAGGCCTTCCTCTTTTCCTGTTACCTGGTAGCTTCATCCTTAGCATCTTTTTCCCAATATACTCAGCATCCCTCCTCAGCACATGTCCAAGCCAACATAATCTTGCCTCTCTGGCTTTGTCTCCAAACCTTCCAACCTGGGCTGACCCTCTAATATACTTATTCCTTATCCTGTCCACCCGTGTCACACCCAGTGCAAATCTTAACATCTTTAACTCTGCCACATCCAGCTCAAACTCCTGCCTTTTTGTCAATGCCACCGTCTCCAACCCATATAACATAGCTGGTCTCACTACCCTCTTGTAGACCTTCCCTTTCACTCTTACAGGTACTCGTCTGTCACAAATCACTCCTGACACTTTTCTCCACCCACTCCATCCTACCTGTACTCTCTTCTTCACCTAACTTCCACACTCACCATTACTCTGAACTACTGACCCCAAGTATTTAAACTCATCCACCTTCGCCACCTCTACTCCTTGCATCCTCACCATTCTTCTATCCTCCCTCTCATTCACAGACATATATTCGGTCTTAGTCCTGCTGACCTTCATTCCTCTTCCCTCTAGAGCATATCTCCATCTCTCCAGGGTCTCCTCCACCTGTTCCCTACTCTCACTACAGATCACAATATCATCTGCAAACATCATTGTCCATGGGGACTCTGATCTCATCTGTCAACCTGTCCATCCCCATTGCAAATAAGAAAGGGCTCAGAGCTGATCCTTGATGTAACCCCACCTCCACCTTAAACGCATCCATCACTCACACTGCAGCCCTCACCGCTGTCACACTACCCTCGTACATATCCTGTACCACTCTTACATACTTCTCTGACACTCCTGACTTCCTCATACAATACCACAACTCCTCCATAGGCACCCTGTCATATGCTTTCTCTAAGTCTACAAAAACACAATGCAACTCCTTCTTAAATTCTCTGTACTTCTCCATCAAGACTCTCAGAGCAAACATCGCATCTGTAGTGCTCTTTCCCGGCATGAAACCATACTGCTGTTCACTAATCATCATGTCCCTTCTTAACCTAGCTTTAACTACTCTTTCCCATAACTTCATGCTGTGACTGATCAATTTAATCCCTCTGTAGTTACTACAGCTCTGCACATCAACCTTAGTCTTAAAAATTGGTACCAAAACACTTTTTCTCCATTCCTCAGGCATCCTCTCACTTTCTAAGATTTCATTAAACAATCTGGTTAAAAACTCCACTGCCATTTCACCTAAACACCTCCATGCTTCCACAGGTATGTTATCTGGGCCAACAGCCTTTCCATTCTTCATTGTCTTCATAGCTATCCTTACTTCCTCCTTGCTAATCCATTGTACTTCATGATTCACTATCCCTACATCATCCAACCTTCTCTCCCTCTCATTCTCTTTATTCATCAACCCCTCAAAGTACTCTTTCCATCTCCTCAACACCCACTCCTTGCTTGTATGTTTCCCTCATTATACCTTAATAAATAAATAAATACTACGGTGAATGACCAGATAAGAAGGCAAGAAATGTGGAAAAAGCATAAATACAGTTGCAAGTATAGAAAACTTCTGAAAGAACCTCATGTTGATCAGGAAAGAATGCAGGAATGGTTAAGGAGAGGCAAATTCAAATCAAGAGATGAAAGGTTAATACTGGCAGCCCAAGACAGTGGGCTATGTACATGATGGTTTACAAAGTCCATTGAACATTTGGGAGAAACAGATAAATGTAGGTTTTGTAAAACCGAATTGGAAAAAGTCGCACACCTCGTTCCTGGTTGCAAAATACTAATGGTAGAAGGACTGTATACTGAAAGGCATAATAATGTGGGAAGACTGTTGCACTGGGGATTGTGCAAACATTATGGTACTGAAGTGGCTGAAAAACATGGGAAACATAACCCACAAAGCATCATACAAAATGATGACATCTATATCACATAGGATCACCCATTATCAACAGTTCAAATGACAGATGCTAGAAAACCGGACATAGTGGTCCAAGAAAAGAAAAGTAGCATTGATCATTGAAATCGCCACAACCAGTGACTACAGTGTCTTACGTACAGACAGACACAAAGTCATAAAATATCAGGATCTACAGGCAGAAATTATAGCAATGGGGAAGAAAGATACCCAGACAGTTCCAATAGTAGTAGGAGCAAGGGGTCTTATAAAAAAGATTCTACAATTGTATTTAGGTATGTTACCAATACATGTTACACCATGCAAATTGCAGGAGGAGTCATTATTGGGCACATTGCTGGTGCTGCGAAGAGCACTTTTGGCTGACATCAAAGATTGAAACAATACAAATTTCATTAACTTTAATCGTACCTTGACTTAGGAATGGGATCCATTCCCGTCATGGTACTAGAAACCCAAAAGATTTGGAGAAATTAAAGAGAGTGAATGGATTAAAAAGGGTTCTGTTTTACTAAGAATATGTGAGAAGAGAGTAAACGAGAAAATACAAAAATTATGGCTATGGCCAGTAAAATACAATCAGTGAAAATCTTTCTAGTCCCTTTAGTTTTATATACAGGTCAGGTATATTTTTTTATCAACCAAAAGATAATTAATGAAGAGCAGAAGAGATTTATTTGGAAGTGGAAGAGGGCAAGAGTTAACTGGGATAAATCAATTCTCCCTGTACATCAAGTTGGTTTAGGATTATCTGATTTGAAGGGAAACTTACAGCTATCGAATTAAGGCTCATATACCTAACACAAGCAGAAGGTTATAAGTCAAAGCAGAAAGGGGTGATGATGAAATGGGGAGGGGAGTTGTAGTAAGATGACAAAAGGAGAGCGCAGAATTTTGGATGTAGGTCTTAAGGGGACCAACAGCCATACAGAATATTAAATTGTTAAAGCAGCAGAAAGTATTACAAGATCTAAGCCTACACAGGACTAGAAAAAGGAGATGTTTATCAATTATATAATATATTTATAATTTAGGTGATATAATAATATAATTATTTAAACTGTAGCTGTTTTTGTATTATTTTCACAGACTGAAATTATTGTTCTAAAACGTTTTATAATACTTTGGAGCTTTTCTCCCCGGGCATCCCCTGAAAATGGGCTCCCAACCAGTCAGACTTTCCCAGTAATCAAATGTCAATAAATAAATAAAATCATTAGGGATAACTGCAAATATGAGTGTAAAAAAGTAGGCAAGAGGGGCTGGAATTTACTAGGGAAAATCAGCTAAGGAACCAAGGTCTGGGAACAAATAACTAAAGAGGGAAATGTAAGAGAGTAAGATGAGACCAAACAGAAGTCTGAATTGCAGGTTGGAGAATACCATCCCTACTAGGGACTAGTAAAAGAGTATGGGCAAAGGCAGAGACACACACATTGTTAAATAAAAGATCAGCTCTGGTAATGTTTTTAGACAAGTCTAAAACTGAAGCTTCTGTAAAAAAAAAAAAAAAAAAAAAACATAGTAATGCATGAAAAATACTGCATGATAACTATAAGAATCAATTGAATATTAGAAAGGACTGGGAAATGAGAATGGAAGAGCAACACACAAAGGAGCAATGGTAGACATCTGTAAGGCTTCCAAGTGTGCAACAAAGTCCAGAAGGTTTAGAAATTTTTACATGGAAGTGCACGCATAAGTGTTTTTATACCCTAGCAGAATTCAGAGAATTTGTTCTCAGACAGATAGCACATGTTGGAGGCGTAATGGGGAAAAAACAGAGAGAGATAACTGGAAACATGTTTTTCTGGGAATGTAACAAGTTGGCAAATTTTAAAAATTCCCTGTAATCTCTCAAAACACTGGAGAAGTAAATGATTGCAGCTAAGGATATGATGTTTTTGACCTGGGATATAGGATCTGAATTGCCCAAAAACAGTAAAGATTTCTTTAGTTTAATGCTACTGGCTGCTATATAACTACTAAAACAGATAAAAGAAGTGTGATCTTTACAAAAGGGAAAGGACCAAAACACACAAATAAATGGAATTTGTCAGATCAAAGCATACAGGAGTGAAATGGAAGGGACGGCAAGAACTGAGCATGTACATAAAGCTGTTATGAGCAAAAGTTGTTAAAAAGAAAGCATATATGTACAATGTATGAAAATAATAATGCAATGGTTGTTACAGTTTTTCTTTTCTATTAATGCATGTGAACATGCCACTTTAAAAAACAGTCAAGTTTAATATTAAAGATGTTTTAAAAAAATAAAAGCGCTCTGGAAGCATTTTTGTCTCTAAGGCCAGTGGCGGGAAGACTGCCGAATGGCTGACCGATTATATATAGGGCTCCTGCTCTGCTCCATGATGGATCACGTTTCTTAAACCATACAGTGGCCAAGGTGAGCGCCACACATTTCCAGCACTTTTTGTCACAACCTGCGAAAGATTTGACTGGAGGAAATAAAGGACACCTTGAGGATGGTGGGAACCATCTGCCATTCGAGGACTCAGCAACGAGGATCTAATACCAGGAGATCTGGGAAAGCTTGTGGTGGCTTTGCATCCACTGAAGCCACACAGTTTTCTGCAATATCTGTATCCTTAAGTATGTAACTGGTGCCAGGAAAATCACACTGACCAAGAAGCCCAGAAGATGGAGGTTGCATAAGTCTGTATCCTCTCCGGCAGCATCACTCAGAATGCAAAAGAAATGACCTTCAGGGACCTTTCTGCAGGCAGGAATGACTAGCACTGAAGAATCTTCAACTTAACACCGAAGAGGATAATATCGGAGAACAGATCACTGACAGAGTCTCCCATGCTACCATTACCCCAAGGACTGCAATCTCAGAAATGCCTACTGAAGGAACAATTGCAGGGAGTCCCTCAATGCGGCTGTCAACTGTCAGTCATCTAGATATGTAAATGCATACAAGTTCTTCTCCTGAAAGGCCATGGTCACCATTGCTGATATCCTGATTAAAAAAAAATCTGAGTGGTAAAGAAAGATGAAAAGACAGTAGTGCTTAGACAAGGAAAAATCAAAGGACCTCCCATGAGAAACTAAGGCAGTGCCTTGTAAACATCTGGAAGTTGAATGAGTTCACTGAAGCTACTGTGGTCCAGAATGGGAATGAAGTCATCAATCCCTACTGGAATTAGAAATGGTGGCAACATATTTCTCTGCTAAGGAGAAACAACCTCTATAGCTTCCTTGAAGACCAGAGTGTAGTAGAGTCTGGGTAGGTTTCAAGAACTATGTGGAAGCAGGGTACCTTCTATGGCAGAAACAAATACATAATCCACGATGACCATGTCTAGAATCTGCTAGTTCCTTGCGATGGCTCTCTGTGCCACATCAAAATGAGAACTATCCCTCTGTGGCCAGCACAGGACAAAAAAAAACAGGACTATTACTATTGGGATGTAATGTCTCAATGGACACAGAAGAGACATAAGCCTGTACGATGCTTCAAGACATTGTCTGGTCTGTAGTGACATTTCTTCCATTTTTAGAGCTGGATAAATGGAGTACTAGTACAGGAGGCTACAACAAAAATAAGTGAGGCTCTCCACACTGGTGAAGGCTGGTTTCTTCTTAAAGAGATAATCTTCCAAGTCCATACAAGGCTGAACTAAAGTACCCCCCCCTCCCCTGAAAAGGGCAGCTATTGATTAAGTTTCTAAGTTCCCCCTTAAGGGAAGAAAACCCTGGGCAATCCTATCCAGCAGGTACATACATATAAGCCTGCAGTCCTGAACAAAGTACTGCTACAGCAGAAACTGCAACTGAGGGTATGAAACTATAAGACACAGTCTTTATCATCTTACCTTGATATCAAGTTCAGGTAGGAATGAAGGAATCATTTCCCAACAACTGGTTTACAAGAAAAAAGTATAATCTGTAAAGGTGGGACAACCGGTTGAAAGCTTTGAACCTCAAAGTGGCAGAATAATCCCTCTCTTGCAACTCCCGTCCAAGGTTTTAGACTCACTGTTTGGTGGCAGAGTGCTGTGGTATCTTGAGTCCTGCAGTGGACAGAAGAGATCACATACAACTCATGTCAGATGACGACTGGCCAGGGACTTGTTCCATGTAGCATACTGAGAATGTAATCCTTCTTAGGCACAACAAAAGCAGAGTCGACATGTTTTCCAGCTGTAAGGGAAGGAATTAACTCAGTATCCAACTCCTGGAAGGCTGCATAAGCTTAACTGCTAAACATAGCTTTGTCTAGAGAACAGTAGGCGTGAGGAATCATTTTTCTTCACCATTTCATACAGAATAGCCTCCTCATCCTCAGACTCTAGGTAAGACTCTGGGGGAAAACAGACTCCTATGCAGCCAACTCCAGAAAAATAGACTGACAGGGGAATTACAGTAAGATAGGTACAGAATGGAAGTCAGGAAATGGGGTATAACACTTGGGAATGCATTTTCAAAGGGCACCATGGGAGCATGACATGCATGTCCCAGACCAGACCTGGCACAGGCATTATCCTATATTCCCTATCAGCCCATTCCTGCAGTCAATTCTCCACCAGACTTTAAACAATATTTAATGGCCAAGCCCTGAACAATGAGTCCTGGTGCTAGAAGGCTCACTGGATTATCCTAAACTCAGGCTAATGGAAACTAATGAGCCAGGAGAATACCCTGGAAAGTGTGACACAAGAATGCTTACCAGTATCAGACTACTGGCTGGTATGTTTCAGACACTTGTTTACTTGGCTATGCAGACTGGTCTTTCTCTGACCACATTCACAAGGGTAAAGGTAAATGCATCACACATTTATTTATGTTACATTTGTTAACCGGGGGTGTCTGACTGAGCCGAAAAGGCCCTTTTTCAGAAGAGGCCCGGGGAGAAAAGCTCCACAAAGAAAAATTACAGACACATTTAGTTATTTAGACATAATCAGTGTACACACAAATTACAAGAGACATGTTTTTACAGTGGCATGCGGCACAAACAGTTACAGTGGAGAGAACAATCAAAAAAGATATTAATTTTAAAAATAAAGGTAAGTCATAGATTTGTGGTGTACAGCTGAACTTTGGAATGTAGGTAGAAAACATACATAGTACACAGGTACAGTACATACATTGTAGATTAGCCAGTGTTTGAGAGTAAGATTGAAAAACTATTATAAATTGCTCTAGATTTAGTATGCATATGTTATCCGCTTTCTCTAGCCTGGGGAGCAATCATGGCACTGCCAACTTTGCTTGAGATGTTGCCTGAAAGGAGGCTTTGGATGATGTGTTTTGAATGCTAGTAGAGACAGAGTTCCATTTTTTAGCCACCGAACTACTATATAGTGCATCTCCAAAGCTATTGTAGCTGTTGGTGACTTCTAGTAGTAGTTTGCTTGATGATCTAAGAGGCCTTTTGGCTGAGTGATGTTGTACTAGGTTTTTGAGGGCAGGACACTTATTGGGGAGGTGATAGATAGAATGACAGAGGCAGAGCTGATTGTAGGTTAGGAGGTTGGGCAGTTCAAGCCAGTGGAGCTGTCTCAAAGCAGTACAATGATGAGTTCTATATGAGCAATTTGCAGCAAAAGCGGGCAATTCTGTTATAGCAAGCTTCCATTTTGCTTAGTTCAGTTTTGTTGAGATTAGTCAGAATGGGAGATGCATAGAGTAGGGTGGATAGAAGTTGGGAGCGAGCAATGGCTGATCTTGTGTTGTTGGTAAGAAATGGTTTGATACGGTAGAGTGACCCCAGTTTGGCATGTACTTTTTTAATAGTTAAGTTCAGATGACTATCAAATTTTAGGTGGGAGTCTATGGTTATTCCCAATAGCTTAGCCTGTGGCACTGGAGCAATTGGAGTAGCATTTGTGGAGTAGATAGTGAATTGACTGTTAGTGTTTTTGTTAGAACTGGTTATAATCATAAGCTGAGTTTTCTTTGGATTGAGGATAAATTGGGCTTTGGTAAGGTAGTTTTCAATGTCAGAGAATGCTAGTTGAGTTGTTTGCAGGAGGGTGGGAATGTTTTGTGCAGCACAGATTAAAAGGTAGTGTCATCTGCATACTGAATTATAGATGCATGCTGTGTGGAGGTGTGGAGGTCATTTGTGAAGACTGTGAATAGTAGTGGTCCTAAGATAGAACCCTGTGGGACTCCTATTAGTTATGGGCAGCTGAGGAGAGAGAGAATTTTCCCATTTCACAGCTTGGTACCTGTCAGTTAAGTAGCTTTGGAACCAGGTAAGAGTGGAATTAGATGATACTGGTTTAGTTTGTTTAGCAGGATTTGGTGTGAAACTGTGTCAAATGCTTTGGACATATCCAAAAAAAGAGTTGACACTTGCAGGCCTTCATTTTTGAGACGGTTTACTGTGTCTGTGAAGCAGAGGAGAGCTGTAGTGGTACTATGGGCAGGTCTGAAACCATGTTGAGTAGGTGACAGGATGTTGCAGTCTAGGAGATAGTTTAGCATCTGGGTATGGATGCATTTTTCTAGGATTTTGGCCAGGGGGGAGAGTAAAGCAATGGGTCTGTAGTTATTAAGTTCAGTGGAGGTCCCGCCTTTATGTATGGGTGTAACATAGGATATTTTCCACAGTTTGGGCACATAGTTTTCAACAATTGATCTGTTTATGAGAGTGGAGACTGGGATAGCAATAGCATCTGCTGTAAGTTTCAAGAAATAGCTGGGGAGTAGGTCGGCTGCTGTTGATGAGGTTTTTTAGTTTGGAGAGCATGCTTTTGATTGAAGTGGTGGAAACTGTTTTGAGGGTAAAGCTAGTATTAGAGTTATTTGTGTTGGGGGGGATAGTGAGGAAGGAACTGTCCTGTGATACTAAGGATAGAATTGAGTTCACAAAGTGGGAGTTGAATTGTGTTTCGATGGGAACTTTAATGTCAGGGGTGGTTGGTTTGGGGGTAGCCTTTTGGGTGGATTTTAGTAGCTGGTTTACATTTTGCCAAAATTTTTGCGGATTGTGTTGGTATTTAGTTTGTAATGTTGTGTAGTAGGATTTTTGTCCAGCCTAATGCATTTTTTTGCATGGTTGCGCAGTTCTTGGTACTTAGTTAGGCTTTGTGTTTCTTTGTTTTTTTGATAGTAACGCCAGGCAGTGTCTCTGGACTTGAAGATTTGTTTGGTTTCTTTACTGAGCCAGGGGTTTGTAGAGGTTCTAACCTTGATTTTGCGCAATGGAGCGACAGTGTCTAGGTGTTGTAGAAATGTTTTGTTGAAATATGCTACAGCCTGGTCCAGTGGGAGGGTTTTTAGGGGGGTCCAGTCACAGTTACACAGTAAAGTGTTGAGGACCTCAGGAGAGAATTTTTTTGTGTTTCTAGTGGATATATAGTTAGTGGTTTTGCATATGCTTGTTCTACTACGTATAAAGTATATTATGTTGTGGTCACTTAATGTGTCTGGGAGGCTGCCTGTGTGAGGGTACAATGTGGGGTTGCTAGTTAGGACCCAGTCAAGGATGGATTCCCTTTTAGATTTTTTTATCACACCTAGTTGGAATTTGGACTAGCTGCTGGTAGCCATGGAGATTTATTAGATTACTTGGTGGTTCTGATATACAGGTGAACCAATCTAGGTTGAAGTCCCCCAGAATAAGGGTTTCTTGTGAGTATGTGGAAGAACACCAGGATAAGAAGTCTTCAAGGCTAGCAGGTGTATTACCAGGTGGAATTACATGTGGGTAATTCACTACAGTCTATCAACTAGTATGTTTTTGTGAGGTGGGAGAAAACTGGAATACCAGGCGAAAACCCATGCAAACTTACACACACACAGTCAGACCTGAATCCCAGACCACAGAACTATGAGGTACAGATCTTACCCGCATGCCACCCTGCATTTCAAGAAGCTTGGCAGAACATAAAACTCTGAATTCAACTCCCAGAATGTAAGCTGGGAGTGTGCTTTCTCCAGTCTCCCTGTCATCCACTAAAGTGGAGGATGGGTTGTAAGCTAAAGCACTCACTCACTGGAAGCAAACTATGCACTTTTGAGGAACAGGAGATTACTTTAGAAAAGGACACCTTTAGAAGGATTTGACTTGAGCTGTGACCTCCACATCCTGGTTTTTCAGGCAGTGCCTTCAGACTGAACATGGGATTCTCTTGGACAACTAATCAACCACCACCATCTGCCTGGTAGCAAACTAAGTCAGAACCCTGACCTTGTAGTGTCTGCTTGTGAGCTGGATGAAATACTGACAGTGATGGCAATGCTTCATGTCATTAACCTCTTTCCCACACAATAAAGAAAATGCAGGTGCAAATTGTGCCTTATTCCCTACTCAAAGATCCTCCATGATGTTAGATTTAGTTACTGAACGGGAAATTTTCACCATGGTGTCATGAGGACTAAAATCAAAGCGGTGCAAGTTAGCAGAAAAGAAATGGCACATACAGTGGTTAGACCTGGTCTATCAGCACATTTGAAGAGCAGACACGGGGCACATGTCTCACAGTGCAGCATCTTCAGAGAACATAAAGAATTAAGAACGGTGAATATGAATATAATCATATGATCCATGAAAGAGGTTCAGTAGTGTAGATCATGTGTTTTATATGACCATTAAAAATGTTTGTACATATCTTAACTGTGACATCACTCCCCACTTCTCTTTTACTGCAAAAGGGCAAAGCAGACCTTTGGTCTCTTTCGGTATTCTGAGTTTGACCTAGCTTTCCCAAGTGTTCTTCAGTTTCACTTGCCTGAAGCAGCAAGGGATGAGAGAAATACAACTGAATATAACTTCCCCATCTACATCATTCTGCCATTTTTTTGCACAAGAACAAGCTAGCAAACCCAGATGCAGTTTGACAAATAACTACAAGATTTTGTTTAGTCATTCATTAGTTAACTAACATACCAGTGTACAACACAAATAAAAAAAAAAAACAAAAACAAATCTAAGTATAATCCATGCAAAAGCAAGAAATCAAAGTTCTGTTGTTTTCTTTACTGACTTGTTCAGTCTGCGGAGATCCAAAATTGGTCTCCAGTCCCCTGTCTTTTTTGGAACTAAAAAAAACCTTGAATAAATTCCGGATCCAATTTGGTCTGGTGGGACTTCATGGATGACTCTTTTTCTAGCAACCTTTGAATTTCTAGGATTGCTTGATCCCTTTGACTGGGTGGTATGTCTAGGATAGACTTTCATGGAAGAGGTGGAAGGGAGAAAGGAATGCTGTATCCCCTGGATATGATGGAGTGTACCCATTTGTCTTGAGTCATGTCTAGCCAAGCTTTTGGGTACAGTGATAATCTCCCCGACTGCCTCCAGAGGTGGATAGGCAGGCCTCCTTTCAGGAGCGCTGGAAGGGTCTACCTGAGAACGTATCTGTGTCACCCAGATTCTGCGGACCCTCTCTGCTGCGAGGGCGACGTCTTCTGTTATTTCCCCCTCTGCCCCTGGGGGAAAATTCACCATGAGCATCCGGTGAGGCTCCTTTGGATTTCCAGAACCACATTTTTCTGCTCTTCTGACCTTTGGGATAAGGTCTAGTAGGGATGGAGAAACGTACTCCCACGGCAGACAGAGTTTTGCTCACTCCTGGTGAGAGTCTCCTTCACTTTTGGCCTAAATAAGGAAGTAAATATTGTGGAAAGAAATATCCAGGGAATTGTTATGGCTAGGCTTGTATAGGCCCTAGGGCTAATAGCCTAGTACCAACCTATGAACCTATGAGCCGTCAAACAGGGCGTCAATACAGGAAGACTTGAAGGGCTCAGCAAACTCACAAAGATGAATCCAGGAATGTCGCCTCAGAGCTATTGTGCCTGCTGCCCTGCTCGCTCCATCAGCCGGATAAGAAATGAGGCGCATGGAGGAGTTAGTTATAGAGGTTAAGGTCGCAAGCTGAGAGCTTATCTTGTCAGATACCCCCCACCAGCTGTAGCTCCTTGGAGGGTATCTCCTAGCTCCTTGAGAAAATCCCTCTGAAGACGATTACAATGGGATAAATAATTCAGTGATGTAAGGGTACAGGCCGCTGAAGAGAACATACACTTCCTGTATCTGTCCATCGTTCAAGACTCCTTATTCGGTGGATGGACAGATGCAGATGTTTCAGCTAATTCCTTCTTGGTGGCCACTGCCATCACCATAGCATCTACCGGGACACCTTTGGTCAAAAACAGTCTTCAAGGCTGTAAAGAATTTGTTGGGCTTCTTCAGAACAGGTTCCACCAACTCTGGAGTGTCCCACGCCTTTTGACTGACTACACCCAGGAACTGGTCAAAAGGCGGTGACACCCAAGAGGTGGAGGGTCGAGAACCAAATGCCTCCAGGTATACCAACTCATCTTCAGAAGGGGAGAGGGTTTTCTAGCCACCTCTCTGTTTCAGGATCTCTAAGATGTCTGAAAAGGAGATATCCTCAGAGGGTAACCATGGGGACCCTTCTGAATCCTCTAAGTCAGTATCAGATGTGACAGACTCAGGGGAGTCTATGTGTTTCCTCTGACATATTCTCTTCCGAGGGACCTCCTTGTGTGATGTTGTGGGGAGGTTTCGGAAGAGAGGGTTTCGCCCATTGGGGCGTCTCGGGGCATTGGTTCTTTACACTGGGGCTGGAGGGATGGTGTAGAGGTTGACACTGGCCCTTTGGGGGGAAAAGTAGGTGGAACCAAGGCTGGAGCAGTCTCAGAGAAAAGCACGATCCTCATCACCTCGAAGGCACCAGTATCATGGTCTGAGAGAGCCTCTGGCTCTGAAGAACTGGGAGATCTGCCCCACTCCAAGGAGGACTGCTCCGAGGCTGATGTGGGCGCCGAACTCACCTGTGCTGAAGCCCTGAGTGGGAGAGTCAAATTCGACAAGGGAATGGTTCGACTCTCCCCCATGGAACTGACAAAGGAGTCTTGGCCCCCCGACCTCTCGATGGACGACAATATCGAAGTGGAGATCGGCACTGAAACTCCGGGAATGGATTTCAGGTCCGACAGTTCCACCACTAGGACTTCCATGCACTCTGGCTCCAAACTCGACTGAGTCAGAGGAGCAACCAAAGGCAAAGAAGCTACTGGAGTTGGCACCCAAGACCATATGGGCTGGGGTGGTGAGAATTTTTGCCACGGCCGGTGTATGAAGCAACCTTCTAACCACCCACTCCACATCATCATCTGAAAGGCTCCTGGATGACCGAGAGGAATGGGAGGACTTGTGGCTACCCACCACTGATTGCAGTAAAGGAGACTGCGGAACCGAACAAATCAGATCCAAGGATGGTGACCGGCTCCTTTTTCGACTACTAGATGGTTCCGAAACTGCAAGTGGAACCGACAGACTTTTCCTTTTCAGAACAGACAGGTTTCAGATCCGAAGAACTCAATTTTTCAGGTCTCTTCGACGGCTAAGAAGCTGGAGCCGAAGAAGTTTTGGATGATCTGTCTGAAGGTTTGGAGGCCTGAGTCCCTTCAACAGCCAAATCAAAATGCCCCTTTAACAAACCCTAAAGAATAAGCTTGTTTTTCCGTTCCTGCAGGACCCTTGAACTAAACGCATGGTAAATAGAACAGGAATCCTGTAGGTGGATGGCGCCTAAGCAATATACACAACTAATGTGTCCATCACTGATTAACATTTTTTGTATGCAATAATCACACTTTTTAAAACTGGACTGCTTAGTCTCTTTAGACATCCAGTCACTATCAGCCAAAGTTCACAACCAGCAGTGAAAGACACCAAGTTAGTAAATGTTTCACTCAAGTGCAAGGGACCACACTAGACTAGCAAGACTACAAAAACAACTACTCTATAAAGAGAAACAAGTTTTTTTTTTTTTTTTTTTTGGAAGAGTGGTTAAGAGGGAAAGAAAGTTAGAGGAGGGTCTCTAACTTAAACGACACACTCCTCTAACCTTAGGAGATGCCTCTAATTTAAACGGCAAAAGGAACAAATGGGGGAGTCCTCTAACTAAAAATGGGCTAAGGAGAGGGGAAAAAAGGAATCCTCTAACTTAAACATATTCCTAAAAGGGGGGCAGCACTAGATAGAGGCCTAAGAGAGAAAAACAACAACCCACACAAAGCCAAAAACAAAGAGTGGAAAGGACCTTTACTGAACACTCAAGACATAGCAATATAAAGAAATTATTCTGCTACTTAGTTAATAACACTTCAGCGGTGGTGCCGCGGTAGCATTGTTGCCTCACAGCAAGAGGTTCTCCCGCTCGATTCTCGGCTGGAGTGTGGGGAGTGCCTTCTGTGTGGAGTTTGCATGTCCTCCCCGCGGTTGGGTAGGCGTTCAAAAGACATGCGTAAATGAGCGTGCCTTCGTTGATGGTTGGACGTTGAGCTGGGACCTCGGCGTTCGTGGTAATCTACTGCCAATCATTAGCGGACCGGAGTTCCGCTGTGGTGACCCCTAACTGGGAAAAGCTGAAAGACAACAACTTAATTAGTTAACAACCACACAAAAAGTTAAAGAAAATCCACTTAGCCTGAGCCAGCGAAAAAGCAATCCCAAAGCTGCAAGCGGCAAACGAGATCTGGGTAACAGTTGCTAGGCATCTTGGGATAGGTTGTAGCCTCGAGCCAGTGAAAGCTCTTGAGCTTTAGTATGCGGCCGAGTCGGAACCGATGCTCGGTTCCGAACCCCAACCAGCAAGAATGAAGGAGAGATAGGACAACATAACATCAATAGGTACAGGTAACTGGCATTTTTACTTAAGACAGCAGTCATGAAATTGCCCGTTTTCCACATCAACTTTATGTTTCGCTTTATTCTGGCTTGCAGCCATGACTTATTACAAACTCTTGCAGAAAGTTACTACTGTTTACAGATTACAAGTTATAACAACAAAGAATAGTTACTTCACCATGTTCATTCCTAGTTTAAACATAGCCTTTCTTTAATACTTGGGTCTCTGTTCCAGTCAAACAAGAAATGGAAAATATACACATCATCACAGAGGGTAGTGACTGAAACTTGGCAAGTTTACCTCCCACAAGTTAGTGATGCCTTCATAAGCTTCCCTAAAGATGGAAACTGCTTCCCCCTTTTTTACTTCCAAGACCATTTCCCCCTAAAACTACACATTTAGGACTGCATAAGGGACAAGAGAGCTGAAGATGTACAGTTTTAGTAACTACATGGGTGGATAGGATATATCTGACTAAAGGAAATTTTCATGATTTGTGATTTTCACACATTTCACATACATGCACACAAAGAAGTGCATTCAGAAAGGATTGATGCAAACAGGAGCTTCTCAACCCTGGAAAGATTAAACTGCACATAGGGTATAGAGAAAAAAATGTAAATAAGATCAAATGCACTTTTGAGCTTCCCCCTTTCTAACATTTGCTTAACTAAATGTTCCTTTTCTATGTATCCCAATTCCTGACAGAGCAGACTGGTGTTTGATTAACTCATGCTGATGTTTCTGAGGCCTGCCACTTCTGCAAAAGATGTGCAGCTGCAATTGGTCAAAAGCAGAAGCAAAAACAGATGCAGCCAAGATCGTGTAAACTATGCTTGACAGATGAAATTTTTCTTATGAAGCTGTGAAGCTTTTAACAGCAAAATAATTACATGGCATTATTGGCATAATAGTGCTACACACATTAAGAAATGTACAGCACTAAAATCTCTACTGGCACTTGAAAAAAATATGCAGTAGCAAAGTATTTTATAAAATATCAGATATTACATAAGGCAGGGGAGGAAACAACTGGTGATTCTGCTTCAACCAGGGTTGCCAGATGTCCATATTTGAGCAAGACTATCCCGAGATCAGCAGCCCAATCTAGAGTCCTGCACTTCCTGTTAAAATCCTAAAGAAACAGCCTCCACTTTGTGATTTTTGATTGGCACGTACACTGGAATATGGGCCAATCATAAATTGCAAAGTGGAGCCACTTCTGTTCAATGCGAAACAGCGCGCTGTTCTACACTGAACAAAAGAGGCTCTGCTGTGTGATTTTTGATTGGCTCATATACCGGCATACACCAGGCAGTTCTGAATAAAAGACCAGACCTTTAGACCTTTTTTTTTTTATCCCTTTTGGTCCCTACCTGGCAATGTAGAAATCTGGCAACCCTGGCTTCAACAGACATTTCACACACAGATATTTTTAGGCAATATACATTTAAACTGCATTTGGCTAATAAAGAACATTAATATTTACAGCATTTGAAATTATAAAAAAACAGTGCAGGCTGATAGGATGTCTGTGCCCATCCTGGGGGGGTCCCAGAGAGTATATGCCACTGCACAGTACAGCCTCTGTTGAGTCTCTGACTGCAGGCAGCATGACATGAACTATTAGGAGGACACAGCCAGTCCCTACAGTGATGTAGATTGCCTATGTTACCATGTAAATAGAAAGGTTAGGGCCATTCATACACCAAAATGCTGTCACTGAAGGCACTAGACACTTCAATGTCTGCCTAGATGACAGCCCTTACAGGCTGCCATTGCCCTAAGTGATCTGAGGGAAAGATACTTCACCCTTAGGGAATTGAATGGAGTAGAGTCTGACAAGGGGTGGTTTTATGGTAAGACATACAGGTGAAAAAAATATACAGAAAAAAATCAGGCGATTCTCAACACTGCAATGTCCTGGAAGACAATGGCAGAGTATACCATACTTCTAAACTGTACTGATTTTTTACAGAATGTCCTGATTTTTTGCCTCATAAAATTTTTGGTTTTCTGGCAAATCACTGAAGACTGAAGTCACTAAATGACAGACATTTAGGTTTCAGATTTTTCATCCTTCAGAAAATGCATAATGCAAAACCTTTAACTTTAGCAACTTTCTAAGTTTATAGGAGCAAGACAAACTCTATCCCTATTTTTCTTTGACTCCCCCACTCTTATTTATTTCTGGCTTTGTCCAGATTTCTTGCACTGAGAGGTTGAGAGGTATGGAGTACACTCTAAAGAGCAAGATACTGTCAACACCCCTACAAGTACATTTATCACTATTTTCAGCAAATCACAGAATATTTCTATGCACTGCTGCATTCAGAGAAAGACCCACCAAACAAACTGGGATTGAACATAGGTAGCCTCTTCTATGGTCAAAAACACCAGCTCCATGGGGCCCTGGACAATATCCCTGGATGCAGCTGCATCACTGAGAAGCAAAACTTTTACAATCCCCCACACATTGTATTCGACAGACATTTCTATACAGACTGTTCACAGCATGTGGTAAAAAACCACAGGGGTCCCTTATCCACAACTACCAACAATTCAGTCTTACCTGTAACATCTGCAGAATTATGGAACTGTTTCAGAAGGACATGATTACTACATAAATCAATATGATTTTGTCAAATGCAGATAATTAATTTTTAATCTGGTCAACTTCTGCAAACAAGTCAAAAATGCACTGGGAAGCAGCTTCCCACTGCATGCACCTTAAGCTAATCTTCCAGTGGAATCAAATATCATCCAATGCAAAAAAAAAAATCTATTGGCTCAGGGTTGATACTTGCATGAGCGGCTGAGCTGCCAAATGACTTTCAGGAAACTCAGGAAGATCCCAAGTGGTAAGACAGAGCATCCAATTCTCCACACCAGGTGAGGTAAATAGTGGGTTCACACAAGACTCTGAGCTCAGTCCTCCCCTTGTTGGAAACTCTCTCTTAGATGTCCAAGATGACACCAACAACTTCTGAATAATAATGTTTGCTGATAATGACAAGCTTGGTGCAACTCTCTTTCCTTTCTTTGATCATTAATTATTTTTGCATGGGCTAGGTATAATCCACTCCTGATGCTTAAAAAAATGGACTATGGGCAAATAGGTTCATAAGTGTTTACTAAGCTAATAACCACAAGGGCCTTTATAAGCCTAGCCATGCATCCTAAATCTCTGACAAGTTCTGGTACCCTTGATAAGTGGAAGCAGGGACTTGGGAGATGAAACATTTACAAGCAGGGGCCTGGGAGATGAAACATTTACAGGCTGCCTGTGTCCATCAGAGACATAGGTGCCAAGCCAAGGATGAATTTCTTGTTGCCCATCCAACTGTCCAAGTTGAACCTGAATTGGGTTAGAGAGGAACTCTGCTCCACATGGATGGGGAGCCTGTTCTAGAGACAGGGTAGTCTCTGGGGTACATACCAGTCTCTCCAGGAGGTCCAAGTTATATCACAGGTAAGGTTTAAGTTTTTAGAATGGGTAACTCTGGTGCTGTTTGTTTTGTGGATCTGCAGGAGGTCCAGAGTGGGGTCTAACAATGCCCTGTATGTCAGGCATAGATCTCCCCTTAACAGCCTGCAGAATACAGGGATAGGGCATAGTCACCTCCATGAACCAAATAGTTCCTATCACATACTTATATCAAGGGACAATCATTTAAGCCACAAATCAATTAAGGACTTGGACACAACTAGACAGTTTTATAGCTGTTTTGTCTTCACTACACACATCATCAGAACTGTGAATGCAACACACACAAGGCCATTTAAGAACATGCAACAAGGGAGACACGTCTCTTGGAATCAACAAAGTTTTGCAGAAGTCAGTGCAAAGCAGAAAATCAAAAACACCATAAAAATGAAAAATACAAATTTTACACCTAAACCAACAAGTAAAATAAAATAAAAAGCTAACCAAAGTACATCATAATCTATTAGCTCTCATTTTTAATTCACTGCTAACAGAAATATTGCCATTCATACTGAAGAATCTGCATTTGTTCAAGACCTCAAAAACAGTGGTATATTTGACTACATGCTCACCTTACCCTGCTTTCTATGTGGGAAAAACTAAGAATGTTTTAATAAGCATATTTATCAGCATGTGTATAATATTCAATGTAAAGATCAGAAAAGTGCACTGGCCAGACATTCCACTGAGTGTGCTAGTTTTATTAAGTTTAACTTTTTGGTTTTTGAACAAAAGCAGACTTCAGTATGCAGTTGGCTGCCAGAATAACCTGCTTCACCGGGAAATGCTCTGACAGCTAAGGTATGCAATTATGTAAACAGGAGTCCCCCCAAAGAGGCAATGAGATGTGCAAGCAACTGAAAGGGGCGGGGTTGACAGTTTTTACTATTCTGGTTTACAACTGCTTTTTGATTTTTTTAGAGTTGTTATATAATTTTCATCTTCCTTATGCCCCCCTACCAGGACTTCTCAGCTATCCCTATCTAGGCCTGATTTACCCTTGTAGATAAAGGACTAATTTTTTGAGGCATGTCCCTACTTTCAGGCTTGATTTACCCCTTCACACAATTTTCTAAATCCATCTTCATGACACGTAATTTCTGAAGCTACCTAGTACACAGAAAATTGCACTACATGACCAACATAGTAGTGGCACCAATAACTTAAAGGACACACATCTTACATCTCCCTTTTTCAGAAGCAAAAAACAAAAAATGACATTGTGTTGTAGAATTTTGAAATACAGTTCCTTAAAGTCTGCAGGATGTTATTCTCTCTCTGATAATCTGCATACATATTTTTCATTCTCTGTTGTATTTCTGAGCATACCTCTCAACTGTCCAGATTTTCGCCTCATATTTTTGGTCTGTTCCTCATCTGGCACATCACAGAGAATTCAAGTCATTAAATAATGACTTACACTTGAGTATCACACTTGTTTCACACTTCAGATCCTTTGGAAAATGGATGCGAACACAAATGCTATTATTCTAGCAACTGTCTAAGGTTATAAGAATATTTAAAAATTGTCCCTATTTTTGGGCCTTTGTCACCCCATTATTATTTTAGGCTTTGTCCAGATTGCTGGCACTAAGAGGTTGAGAGGTAAATTTCTGAGTAGTATCCCACATTCCGACTGGAAGTGGAAAGAGTTGTATGCTACTTGGTATTCAGACTTTATACTAATTGGATGTCGAGATTTTTGGCTGGATGTTACCTACTTTTCAAGAATCTCTGTACCTATTTTCAATGTCTGCAGGTTGATAAGTATGACACACACACACACACACACACACACACACACACACACACACACACACACACACACACACACACACACACACACAGTCTGCAGAAATCTTCAGGGAACATTCTGAGATAAACACATTATAATAAAAATATCTTACAGTATGCTGTTGCTGGCTGACAACATAACTTTCATTTCTGGTTCTTTAGTATACATGATCTCAGCTTACTGTTCTACTATGCATATGTTGTCAATCACAGATTTAAAATATGTCAGGATCACTTGCATCGGTTTATAAATCAATGATACTAATCACTTCATCAGAATATAAATAAACAAAAATGACCTACTAACACAATCTTTCAAGATCCATCTCTGCAGAGTAGCCCTTTTAAGAGTCATTTACTTGGACAATACAGTGCAGAAAAGCTGTCCTACACAAAACATCTAGTTTACAAAAGACAGCAGTGAAGGCATCTGAGTTGTATACAGGTAGTTTTTTTTTTTTTTTTTTTTTGAGCAGAGGTAGGCTGAAATCAGCTTCCTTTAATTTTGCTTTTATCACGAAAAATGTTTTTGATCAATTTTTTATCTTCACTGCTACGTTGACAGCTCACACAGGTTGAAGGTCTGTTACTTGTGTCAAACACAAAGCAGAAATCTTTGAAAACAGTCACAGAATCACTAATTTCTTCTCAGTCCAGTAAGTATGACTTCTGATTCCAAGATCAAATGTTATTCAAAGAAAGGCTCTTGGAAATTTTTCAACGAGCACACAGGACATTTCAGAACATGGAAACTACTAACCATAACAAGCACTAACAAACAATGTGGATCAGTTAATGAAGCTTTATTACAGGTTAAAAGAACCTGACGATGAAATCAATATAGCATCCTACATCCTGCACTTGTGTAACTCTAGAAAAGATGATTTTTTCAAATTCACCAACACCTGCCGTTGTTATAAGAAATTGGAAAACACTGAATCTTCCTTTGTGCACACCTTCCTTCACTGCCTTCAGAATATCAAGTTTTTGCTGCAGAACTCCAAAACAATGGTCACAGAATTAATAAAACTGTATCCTTCTAATAAAACAGACAAGAAAAATCATTTCAGATTCAAAAGCTATTTTTCTTCATGATGCAAATTACGAAACATTAATTAAATAAATAAGTATAGAAAATATAATTACTTTACTTACTTAAATTTGTTAACTGGGATAGAGGACTTCTCCACAAACAGCTAGTTTCAGTCTCAGCCCAGGAGGGATAATAAACAGGAATGATTATGGCAATGCAGCATTAATGAAAAGCACTTAGATACCATAATACACATTTTTTAAAGCCTCTCTACAACATATAGGGGAAGAAAAGCTGTAGTTAAATGTTTATTGCCACCCTGGAAAGCGACTGGCACGCAGGGCCAGTTGCAGCACTCCACAGCATGACCACCACCCCCACATACACACAGACAAATGTAACCCTCTAGGGACAAATCAGCAACACCAATCAACCTGTTAGAGTATCTTTAAAATATGAAAGAAAATTGGAGATGACAAGAGAAACCCATACAAAAAAGACAGGACACGAACACCAAAGAGCAGGCACTCGGCTGAAAAATAACTAGGGTTCCTAGCTCTGTGAAGAAACATTTCTAATCTCCAATACACTATACTGCTTTATTCACAAACCTTCTTACAAGTGAAGTTCTTTCAAAAATGAACAAAACTTTCCCAATGTCTATGTCCTAAGGGAATGAAGTGGAATATTCTAACACCAGTTAATGACATTATTACTGCAGACTTCGGACGAATGTATGACATATCTTCATCAAAAATATGAAATGCCCTTCATATAAACTCCTAAAATACCTATGCATTTCAGTCACTCATGCACTTGTAGCCAGGGTTACAGCTGTATCACTTAAACAGTTAAATGATTAATCAAATAAAGCCACTGAAAATAATCAAAGCCAGCAAAGATCAGATAAGCTATAAAAAGTCAATTTTCTCATGTTTGTACATTATACAAAATTAAAGTTTAATTTTATCAAGAAAGATTATTATATGATGAATACAAAATTAAAGTTTAATTTTATCAAGAAATATTATATGATGAATAACTTTTTACTACTTTATGAACAAGCCATTAACGAGCTGCTTATAGTACAGGGTTTGATTCAATCTTCATCCATTTGTCTACTGGGTGACTCTGAAGAAGTCAATTAATTAGACAGTGCTCCTGGGTCACCCTTTAAGAGGACAAATGCATTTAGTGTGCACCTGGTTAATAATTAAAAAGTTAGCTAATTTAGCAGACTAGTAACCCACCAGGAACTTTGAATGTAACATCTAAATACAGAATAAATTTCACAAATCTGATGCAAAACAAGGCTGATAATCAAAACTAAAAATACATTCAAATAAAATTAAACATAGCAAACTATTTTTGAAAATACAGCCCTATTTTTTTTTTTTTACAGTACCTTAACCAAATGCCACCCTAGAGCTAAAAAAAAAAAATCTGTTTTTTCACTCTGTTTCCTGACCTATTTTAACACCTCAAAATCACCAAGTGTATATATATATATATATATATATATATATATATATATATATATATATATATAATATATATATATATATATATATATATATATATATATATATAAGTGCTTTACTTGTAATTTTACCCTATTTACCACAACATGGCTACCAATGGGGCTTGATTTATCAATGTGATCTTTTTCTTCCTGATCCCTTTCTCTTTCACCACAGTGTTTTGTATGACTCATGCCAGACATAAGGAAGTAACTGTGAATTCCCATGCCACTGACATATAATGGGATTTGTGTGAGCCACTGTTAACTTTGTTACCTTCTATAAAGGACTGCTTTTTTCTGTCTCTAATCACCCTCATTTATGTTTGCCTCAGACCTTGTTTTACGCTATATTTGGAAGTTATCCAGTTACAGCCAGAAAAGTAACTAAATTACAGGCCTTTGCTTGGGGTTTCCTTTTGTAGTCCAAGCAGGAGCGGCTTTAGGTCAACTGGTGCCCTAGGCAAAAGGGCTCCACGGTGCCCTCCACCACACCACCCAGTGTCCCCATCCTGGTTTACCTACACCAAATAAACGCTGAAAAAGTGCCCCTGCTAGAGCGGCGCCCCAGGCGGCCACCTAGTTGGCCTATGCCTAAGGCCGGCTACGAGTCCAAGAGGAATTGATTCTGCTAGGGTCTCTTATTGCAGTGACAGTTTTAACACCTCTGTAGTAGTGTGGGGGGAGTGGACTGTCAATTCCTCGAACTACAAAAGAAAACTTTTAGTTATGTACTTACCATAACTTTGGATGTATGGGATCCATCTCGCCTACATTCATAACTGATGGGGTTCGGAGCCGATCCATCAGCTCCGACTCGGCCACTATATACTAGAACAAAGTCCCTAATTGTCTGGGCTACCCCTTATCCCAGAATGCACCACACCTGCTTCCCCAGATCTTGTTTGTTCGCTTTCATACCTACATCCAGACACAGAGACATACCAGCAACTGTAACAAACTAAAGTCCTTCAAGAGAAAAACTCAGTAAGTAGCAACATTCCCTCTAAATCCAATGGGAAGGGGAAGGAGGAGTGCGATATGAATGTAGGCGAGATGGATCCCATACATCCGAAGTTATGGTAAGTACATAACTAAAAGATGTAATGGGATCCTATCTCGCCTACATTCATAACTGATGGGATAGCGTCCCTAGCACCTAAATCCCAGGTGGCTCATTGGAAAACACTCCTGAGAACTGTGGAACCAAAGGAAGCTCTACCTCGAGAAGCCACATCTATCTTGTAATGAGAAATGAAGGTGTGCGGAGAAGTCCAGGTAGCGGCCGCACAGATATCATCTATCGATAATTTGGAGTGGAATGCTACAGAAGTAGCCATTGCCCTGGTAGAATGAGCCCTGACTGGGAAGGGTAGCTCTTTGCCGGACCGTAAATAAATGAAGGAGATGCAATCTTTAATCCATTTGGCTATGGTGGTTTTAGCCACCGGTTGACCCAACCTATTTTCCACAAAGGACACAAACAGCTGATCTGACTTTCGTGTCTGATTGGTCCTACTTAAATAAAAACGCAGTTGTCTGTGAACATCCAACTGATGGAAAATATATTCTGCGCTACTGGAAAATTTGGGAAAAAACACAGGGAGCTCCAAGGATTGTTGACTGCATAAGGGGGATGCTACCTTGGGCAAGAAAGAGGGATTTAACTTGAGGGACACTCTGTCTTTGTGAAAGGTCAAATAAGGAGGATTAGAACAGAGAGCCTGAAGCTCTGAGACCCGCTTGGCAGAGGTTATTGCCACCAAAAAGGCGGTTTTCCAAGACAGAAATTTTATATCACAAGTAGCTGCTGGTTCAAAGGGGCGGGCAGTTAAAGAAGCTAGAACCATATTCAGGTCCCAAGGGGGCACAGGATGGGCTATTGGGGGCCGAAGGAGCCACGCTCCTTTAAGGAAAGATTTGCAAAGCCTGTTTGCCATTAAGGAAGGCTCAAAGGAGACATGAAAATTAGAGATAGCCGCCAGTTGGACTTTAATTGTGGAAACTGAAAAGCCCAAATAAAACAAAGAAGCCAGGTATTTTAAAACCTGAGGTACTGGGGCGTAAGGGATCTATACCTCGTTGCTGGGCCCAAAGAGCAAACCTCTTCCATTTGCTGGAATACAGTTTAATAGTGGAAGGTTTGTGAGAAGAGGAGAAAATGTGGATGACGTCTGGAGAAAGAGAGTTATCTCTGACTAAGGTTGGAAGTGGAGTAACCAAGCGGCCAACCTCAAGGACCTGAGGGATGGGTGAGACTGTCCCAACTGATGAGTTAACAGGTCGGGCACCAGGTCCAGAAACCATGGGCCTTCCACCGCATACCTCAGAAGGAAGGGGAACCAAACCTGACGAGGCCAGTGTGGAGCGATCAAAATCATGTCGCTTCCTAGATAAATCGCCTTCTGTATCACCTTCGGGAGAAGGGGAACCGGAGGGAAGGCGTAAAGTAGACCGGGGGGCCAACTGTGAGCTAGGGCGTCCCTGGGAATCTGCCCCTGAGAGGGAGTCAGAGTGAAGAACTCCCTGCATTTCGCATTGTGAGGGCTGGCGAACAAGTCGCAACAAGGGAGGCCCCACTTGACGAAGATGTTTGCAGCCACTCTGTCATTGAGGGACCACTCGTGGGGCAACATGAAAGTCCTGCTCAGCCTGTCTGCAATCACATTGGATTTCCCCGGAATGTGCGTTGCCACTAGGAAACGCTGGGTAGCAATCGCCCAATGCCACACTCTCATGGCCTCTCGGCAAAGAGGGTAGGACCTGGTTCCGCCTTGCTTGTTTATGTACCAGACTACCGACATGTTGTCGGATAGAATCGCAATAGTACCCCGGGGAAGAGCATGATGAAGTGCTTGCAACGCCAGTAGCACCGCTCTCAATTCCAGGATATTGATATGTAAGTGTGTTTCGTGAACCTGCCATGTGCCTTGGACAGACCTGTCCAGATAATGACCCCCCCCACCCTATCTGGGAGGCATCCGTGGTCACCGTGGCGACGGGAGGCTGAAGAACAAAGAGTCGCCCCTGGTCCAGGTTGGACCGAAGCAGCCACCAACGTAGGTCCCGATGGCAAATTTCCGTAATCTGGACCAAATGGTTCAAGGGGAGTTCCTGAAAGGACCATTGAACCGACAGTAGCCATTGCAGCACCCGCATGTGCAGCCTGGTTAAGGGGACTAGAAGAATAGTCGAGGCCATCGTGCCCAATAACTGCAGAATCAGTCTGGCCTGAACTCGTGATCTGGGTAACAAGGTTTGGACCTGAGACTGCAGGACCTGAATCCTTTCTACCGGCAAGAATTCCCGCATTCTTCTTGTGTCTAACTCTGCACCTATAAAGGTAATACGCTGAGACGGCTGCAGCACAGATTTTCCCCAATTGAACGTGATTCCTAGTGAATGACCCAAACTGACTGTGGTCATAAGCGCCCGAACTAATAGATGCTTGGAGGTGGCAGTAAGGAGCCAGTCATCTAGATAGGGAAACACTTGGAATCCTAGACTTCTCAAGTGAGCTGTCACTACTGCCAGACACTTGGTGAACACCCTGGGGGCTGTGGTGAGACCAAAGGGCAGTGCTCGGAACTGGAAATGACTGGCTCCCACGCGGAAGCGTAAATGACTCCTGGACTCTTGACTTATCAGAATGTGATAGTAAGCGTCCTTGAGATCTAAGGAGCACATCCAGACATCCTTCTCCAATAACGGGAGAATGGACTGAAGGGTGACCATTCGGAATTTGGATTTTTTTACAAAGCGATTCAATGATCTGAGGTCCAAAATGGGCCTTAAGTCCCCTGTCGTTTTTGGCACCAAAAAATAGTCTTGAGTAAGTTCCTGATCCGATCTGGTCGGCGGGGACAGGCTGGATGACTCCTTTTCTTAGCAGCTTTGAAACCTCGACCGTTGCTTGATCCCGCTGACTGGGTGGCACATCTGGAATTTTCCTGATAGGAAGAGGGGGGTTCTTGATGAAAGGGATGAGATAGCCTCCGGTTATGGTCCGGAGCACCCACTGATCCTTGGTGACAGATTCCCAAGCCTGCGGGTGTTCCGCAAATCGACCCCCGACTGGCTCCGGAGATGCGCAGTCGGGCCACGTCTCAGGGACGGTGAGCGTAGGATGGACCACGAAAGGAATCACGATCTCCAGAGTTACGGGGGCCTCTCCCGCCTCTGGGGCGGCATCTTCCTGAATCCCCCCCCCCGCCTCTAGAGGGGGGATCACTCGGTGGAGTAGGGAAAGACCTTTGAGATTTCCTGAACCACATTTTCCCTCCTCTCTGGGCCTTGGGGTAAGGTCTAGAGGGAGCGGAAAAATGGGCCCCCACGGCAGTCAAGGTCTTGCCCTCCTGCTTGCACCGAGTCAGTGTGTCCTTCACCTTGGGTCCAAACAGGGAGGACCCATCAAAGGGGGTGTCGGCGAAGGAAGACTTAAAGGACTCCGCAAAGGGACACAAGCGTAACCAGGCGTGTCTTCTAAGAGCCACGCCTGTTCCCGCTGCTCTACTCGCCCCTTCGGTCGCATATGATATAAGCCTCATGGACGAGTTGACTATCAAAGATAGGGTAGTCATCTGGGCGCCAACAGTTTGGGCCAACGCCTCAGGAAGATTACCCGTAAGAGACTCACCTAACTCTTTGAGGAGGTCCCTTTGGAGCCTGGTAAAATGACAAAGATAATTCAGCGACCTCAGGGTAAAGGCCGCTGAAGAAAGGTTACGCTTCCCGTACCTATCCATGCTCCTGGAATCCTTATTAGGAGGGTGAATAGACGTTGAAGCCTCTGCCACGTCCTGCTTAGTGGCAGATGCCACCATCATCGCATCTACTGCAACTCCTTTAGTCAAAAATACCTTTTGAGGAGGGGCTGAGAGGAACTTGTTAGGCCTGGCACGGTTCCACAGTGTCAGGGTGTTCCCACACCCTTCGAGAAACTAAATCTAGTAATTCATCGAAGGGCGGAGGGCTGGGCCCCAAAGGCCTTGAGGAAGACTGACTCCTCTGCGGAAGGGGTTTTGGACTGCCAATCGCCTCTCTGTTTCAGGATCTCGAGGATATCTGAGAATGAGACGTCATCCGAGGACGATTTTGGGGACCCCTCCACATCATCAAGGTCAGTATCTGATGTGATAGACTCATCCTGGGAGTCAATGTGCTTCCTCTTGCACAATTTTTTTCTTGGAGGTTCATCTGAAGCGGATTCAGAAGGACCTCCCGGGAACCCCCCCAAGGGGATATCCTCAGGCCCTGGGGCCCCACTGTCGTGGGAATGAAGCACACCAGAAGCACCAGTTCCCAAGTCTAGGGACGGTGAGGTAGAGACTTGCTGAGCCGGCAAGGACATGGCCAGCGCACTCCTCATGGCCTCAAAAGCAGGACCTCCAGACTCTACGGAGGACACAGGCTGAGAGACCACGACGGTACCGGGAATCCCTGCGGCCGACGCTCCGAGGGGAAGACTAGGCACCGAAGCTACCAGTTCCAAAGTGTTCCCCTCGGCCCCGACCGAGGAAGTCCTGGTACCGAACCCTGACACAGAGGACAGGGTAGGAATGATGGTCGGAACAGAGAAGCTCCGAGGGAGTCTCGGTTCCGACTGGACAACTCTGCTCCGCTCTACCATCACCGACTCCAACGGCTCCGAGGAGGTTGGAGGAGGAATCAGATGCGAAGTGGGGACCGGCTCCGGAGCCGAGTGGGCTGGAGCAGAGACCATTTTTGCAAAAACCGGGGACTGGAAAAGCCTCTGGATAACTCTGTCCAAATCTGAGTCTGACAACCTGGAGGATTTAGAGGAAATAGATGGGGGCCGAGACGACTTCTCTCTCGGCTCCGATAGACCAGGGGACTGGCTCCGAAACGGCTCCAACACCATCGGCACCGGATCCGGAACCATATGAATAAGCAGTGGCGCTGAAGGGGACTTCGGGGTTGGGGGGGGGGGTCTGAGCTGCACACCTCCAACTGCTCCGAGACCAAAGGAGCCGAAGCAGATGATTCGCCTCTCGATCCCCCAACCTGCGGCTCTGACACCAATGGAGCCAAGGAAAGAGGTATCGAGGCAGACCCTTCCACCCGAGGCTCCGAAGCCATTGGAGCCGAGGAAGAAGAGGTCAACCTATGCTTCTTGGAAGTCGGTTCCGACGGACTGGTCGGAGCCGACGACCTTTTCTTTTTAGAAGCTGGAGAGGAAGGAGAAGCCAAAGCTTCCTCAAAGGAGGGCTTAATAAGGCCCTTAAGGATCAATTTATTTTTTTCTTCTTGAAGGACCCTAGAGGAAAAAGCATGACAAACACTACATGTTTCCTGCAAATGTTTCGGTCCTAAACAATATACGCAAACAGCATGGCTATCAGTAAGAGACATTTTGTAGTTGCACTTGGTGCACTTTTTAAAACCAGACTTCTGCTCTTTCGACATCCTATCACACAACTATTTCCCACAACGAAAAGCAAACCTTAAAGTAGGGCACGAGCCCTTTGACTCAAACGGGACTGGCCCGAGATACAGAACACAAAACGGGCAGAAGCCCTCTAACTTAATTAACCCGATAAATCAGGACGTACAGTAGAGACAAAATCAACACACCCACACACAAATAAGGGCAAGGGCCCTCTAACTTAAATGGGCCTTGCCCGGTAAGTAGAAAAATACCAACAACCAAAAACAGGTTCACACACACCCGTAAAGCTGTTAAAACAGCTGTTTGTTAAATTTGCGAAGAAAACCCTAGGTCAAAAGACCAAAAAGTAATCAAAAAAACCACTTAGCTCCAGCCAAGTCGAGACCACGTCTAGCTTGAAAAGCGGCAAACGAGATCTGGGGAAGCAGGCTTGGTGCATTCTGGGATAAGGGGTAGCCCAGCCAATTAGGGACTTCGTTCTAGTATATAGTGGCCGAGTCGAACCCCATCAGTTATGAATGTAGGCGAGATAGGATCCCATTACATCAATGAATTAAGGCCTGCCATTTACCTACTTTTCCGACTGGTTTTGAAAGGTGGAAGGGAGGACACAGACCTGATGGACACAGGTAAGGAGTTTCAGGTCTTAGCAACCTTGTATGAGTACAGACAATGCCCAGCAGATTTGCTAGGTTTTTAGACAGGAGTTTTTGGTCAATGGATCGCAATGACCAACTGGGAACACAGTTGTGTAGAATGTTTTTTAGTGCTGGATAGGCAGATGGATGCTGGATAATGTTACAGATGGTAAGGCTTTGTGTATATGTTACTTTATGTGGCAGTTCTAACCAATTTTGGCTTTTCAGTGCTATACAATGGTGGGTTCTGAAAGAGGTATGTGCTGGAAATTTAGCAACTTTGTTATAGTATTGTTCAAGTTTTAATTTTTATGAAGCCTGGAGGTTAGTAAGGATGGGGAGGAGATAAGCACTGGCGAGTGCAGTTTAGTTGTATCGGTGAGAAAACTTTTTGGCTCTTATATAATTTTGTATCTGAAGGTCAAATGTAAGATTATCATCCCTTAATAGTTTGCTATGAGAAGTGACTCAATGGTTCTATTATCAAGAGAGAGGACTTTAAAGTTTTTTTTGTTTTTATTTTTAAACGAGTGTGTGATTTAGGGAAAAAAGTAGAAGTTTGGTATTTTCTTGGGTTGAGCATGAATTGAGTTACAAGACCATGTTTCAGTTGCTGCTAAAGTTTCCCCAAGTAATTTTTTGAAGGTGTACAATATTGTCAGATGTGCAAATGATAGTGGAATCTTCAGCATATTGTATTGGGGTGCCTGTTGCATAGGTGTATAGAGAGTGCTGGTGAAAATGGTAAAGAGAAGGGAACCAAGGATAGAGCCTTGTGGTACACCGGTGGTGACTGGTAGGTAAGAAGAGGGCATGGAGTGCCATTTTACTGACTGACACATATTGCACAGGTAGCTTTTGAACCCCAGAAGGGTGGCTCAGAGAGACCAAGTGAAGACATTTGGAGAAGTCTGCTGTGACAGACTGTGTTGAAGACTGTACAAAAGTACAGAAATAAGGAAGAGAATAGCTGCTATTATCTCTAGCTTTATTGACAGTATCTATAAAAAGGTAGTGATAGTAGTATGGGAAGAATTAAAGCCATGCTGTGTGGGGGTCAGGAGTTCTTCTTGCAGGAGATAATTTAGCAATTGTATTTGAATACATTTTTCAAATATTTTGGTGAGGGGAGATAAGACTTCTGCAGGTCTAAAGTTATTAATGACTGTTGAATTTTCTCCTTTGTGCGGAATGATAATGTGTGACCAGAGAGAGGGGAATATTCAAAAAGTATAACACATGCATATACATAATACACTGCCTGTGACACCAGATCCAGAGATTTCAACTGGGTACACTCCTACACTTTACATGGAAGATACAAAACACAAGGCAGTCGGGGCATGGTTGGTGCACTGAAACACAAAATTATCAGGTGCTTCATGAACTTTGTGACCATTCCTCACCTGTTCCTTCTAAGAGATTAGTTTTTACTGCCATCAGAAATGAGTTGGTGTACAGTACTAAAAAAAACACAAATCACTATCCATAACAATTCTTTTTAAGTCACATTATATTAACAAAAAACAATACCAGCAGATGCCAGATCAGACTTTCAGGATGCAGAATGTTATCAAAGCATGCAATGTGCACTGCATGATTAGCAGGGGCCAGGCACAGTAAGCTGCATGCCACCGCAAACTTTGCCACATTCAACTGACAATGAAATTTTGAAAAATACAATTATGCAGACACCTTGTATTGCAAGACGACCTTTAAATCCACACTGTGAATAAACGACCCACAAAAGTGTCAAGCCAACATCAATAAAAAGCGGACTTTCAAGAAAAACTTGGCAAGTGATAAAAACCTTAACGCCAAGTTTATTAATACAAAATAAAAGCGTTTTCACTGGAGACACTGCTACAGCTTCTTCAGAGGCTATTTAAAAGAACCGCCAATTCTAGCTTTTATATCCACGTCAATGCGTGCTCAATACATCAATGGCAATTTAAAGAAACACTCCAAAATAAAACACAAGCCTACATTATAACCAAGCACATTCATAAACAAAAACATTATATAAGTGTATTCAATGTAAAAAGGATAGTAGAGAATTTTTTGATTGAGACAATTAATTACAAGCACAAATCATTAAAAAATATATTACAAAATATATATATATATATATATTCCCTGGTGAGATAAATTCTATGAACCTTAGGTCAATTTTCCATCCTAGTATTCCTAAAACTAATATGTGTAATTACTGAAAATAATTTTCTTAACCTAAAAGTGAAAACATCATAAAAACTTTATTAATATAACACGTATAAAAATATGTATTAAAATATATACCCACTTTATGGTAAAATATAATGTAACTTATGTTAAAACAATTGCCCAAGACCTAAAGGAATGTGCACTATGCTATATTATAGTAATCTATTAGTCCAATCGGTGGTATCAGCATTACATAATAGCAAGCAATTACTCATCATAACAGTTGTAGATTAAAAATAACTATAGTTAACGATTGTAACTTTTTATTCTCAATATGCATGCTATATTACAATGCTCATTCAAGCCAGGGTAAGTGAAAGCGTCCAGGAGTAGTTGCCATTCTAATTCTTTGTTTTCCAATAGTAATGAGACAGGTCCACCTCTTACTGGGTTTAATACCTGATCTATTACCGTAAATTCGAAGCTATGTCCCTGGTTTTTAGAAATGTGCTTAGCCAATGCATTCTCATTATTTTGTTTCCTCATAGCGTAGACATGTTCGTAAACGTAGTCTTCTATCTGATTTACCTATATAGAATGCTTGGCAGCAATTACAGGATGCCAAGTAAATAATAGATCTAGAATCACAATTTAATTTGTGATAAATTCTATAGTTTCTTTCACGGATAGAGAAAACACTCGTCATTTTTACAAAGTGACAGTAATTACAATGTCCACACTGAAATTACCCTTTCACCTTAGTAGTCGAGTTTGGTGTATTATGCCTTTGCAATAATGTTTTCAAATTGTTACCCCTTCTATACGTAATCTTAGGATTCTTACCTAATTTATCTAATAACTGTTCATTACTAGAAATGAAATACCAATTTTTATATAAAATAAATTGGATTGTCTTAGAATCTGTACTAAATGTAGTAATAAAACTACTTTCAAAGTTGTTACTTGCTAAATTATCAGTACTAAAAGTACAATTTAAAGTGGCAGATGCAATAATTAAGGGACAACTGATTCGAGCGTCCAGGATTTGTAGTACTGAACAACTTTTTCTGAGAGAATGTAACCTACTAAAACTTATGTTTACCAATAGAGAGTACCCTATTCATCTGTTTGACGAGTTATTTGACGAAGTTATTAACAAAAGGTCTTTAGGATATTACTCCCCTCTCTTACCCAATAAACAAGAATCAGAATCAACCATCAATTTAATTCTGGACACAACTCGAGAGACCTTCTTTAAATCCACACTGTGAATAAACGACCCACAAAAGTGTCAAGCCAACATCAATAAAAAGCGGACTTTTAAGAAAAACTCGGCAAGTGATAAAAACCTTAACGCCAAGTTTATTAATACAAAATAAAAGCGTTTTCACTGGAGACACTGCTACAGCTTCTTCAGAGGTTATTTAAAAGAACCGCCAATTCTAGCTTTTATATCCACGTCAATGCGTGCTCAATACATCAATGGCAATTTAAAGAAACACTCCAAAATAAAACACAAGCCTACATTATAACCAAGCACATTCATAAACAAAAACATTATATAAGTGTATTTAATGTAAAAAGGATAGTAGAGAATTTTTTGATTGAGACAATTAATTACAAGCACAAATCATTATTTTTACAAAGTGACAGTAATTACAATGTCCACACTGAAATGACCCTTTCACCTTAGTAGTCGAGTTTGGTGTATTATGCCTTTGCAATAATGTTTTCAAATTGTTACCCCTTCTATACGTAATCTTAGGATTCTTACCTAATTTATCTAATAACTGTTCATTACTAGAAATGAAATACCAATTTTTATATAAAATAAATTGGATTGTCTTAGAATCTGTACTAAATGTAGTAATAAAACTACTTTCAAAGTTGTTACTTGCTAAATTATCAGTACTAAAAGTACAATTTAAAGTGGCAGATGCAATAATTAAGGGACAACTGATTCGAGCGTCCAGGATTTGTAGTACTGAACAACTTTTTCTGAGAGAATGTAACCTACTAAAACTTATGTTTACCAATAGAGAGTACCCTATTTATCTGTTTGACGAGTTAGTTGACAAAGTTATTAACAAAAGGTCTTTAGGATATTACTCCCCTCTCTTACCCAATAAACAAGAATCAGAATCAACCATCAATTTAATTCTGGACACAACTCGAGAGAGTAACGTTATGGTCAACAACACTTTAAATTGTACTTTTAGTACTGATAATTTAGCAAGTAACAACTTTGAAAGGCATAATACACCAAACTCGACTACTAAGGTGAAAGGGTCATTTCAGTGTGGACATTGTAATTACTGTCACTTTGTAAAAACGACGAGTGTTTTCTCTATCCGTGAAAGAAACTATAGAATTTATCACAAATTAAATTGTGATTCTAGATCTATTATTTACTTGGCATCCTGTAATTGCTGCCAAGCATTCTATATAGGTAAATCAGATAGAAGACTACGTGATAGAGTTTACGAACATGTCTACGCTATGAGGAAACAAAATAATAAGAACGCATTGGCTAAGCACATTTCTAAAAACCAGGGACATAACTTTGAATTTACGGTAATAGATCAGGTATTAAACCCAGTAAGAGGTGGACCTGTCTCATTACTATTGGAAAACAAAGAATTAGAATGGCAACTACTCCTGGACGCTTTCACTTACCCTGGCTTGAATGAGCATTGTAATATAGCATGCATATTGAGAATAAAAAGTTACAATTGTTAACTATAGTTATTTTTCAATCTACAACTGTTATGATGAGTAATTGCTTGCCATTATGTAATGCTGATACCACCGATTGGACTAATAGATTGCTATAATATAGCATAGTGTACATTCCTTTAGGTCTTGGGCAATTGTTTTAACATAAGTTACAACATTACATTTTACCATAAAGTGGGTATATATTTTAATACGTATTTTTATACGTGTTATATTAATAAAGTTTCTAGGATGTTTTCACTTTTAGGTTAAGAAAATTATTTTCAGTAATTACACATATTAGTTTTAGGAATACTAGGATGGAAAATTGACCTAAGGTTCATAGAATTTATCTCACCAGGGAATATATATATATATATTTTGTAATATATTTTTTAATGATTTGTGCTTGTAATTAATTGTCTCAATCAAAAAATTCTCTACTATCCTTTTTACATTAAATACACTTATATAATGTTTTTGTTTATGAATGTGCTTGGTTATAATGTAGGCTTGTGTTTTATTTTGGAGTGTTTCTTTAAATTGCCATTGATGTATTGAGCACGCATTGACGTGGATATAAAAGCTAGAATTGGCGGTTCTTTTAAATAACCTCTGAAGACGCTGTAGCAGTGTCTCCAGTGAAAACGCTTTTATTTTGTATTAATAAACTTGGTGTTAAGGTTTTTATCACTTGCCGAGTTTTTCTTGAAAGTCCGCATTTTATTGATGTTGGCTTGACACTTTTGTGGGTCGTTTATTCACAGTGTGGATTTAAAGAAGGTCTTGCAATACAAGGTGTCTGCATAATTGTATTTTTCAACAGTTTTTGTGTTTGTGTTTTTCCACTGACAATGAAATTTGCTTGTCAACTCAGAAACCCCTCCCTCCCTGCCCACTATAAGGGAGGAGTGGAATGTGCTTTCAGCTAGGCAATGCCAAATTTTTAGTTACAGGTAGTGGTTCATGCCTAACCTGTTAAGTGAATATTGCTGTGTTTATATTTTATTAAGTTGTAAACAGTCTCCATCAACACCTCCAGGGCACTGCCACTGTGAAACTACCACTCCCTCATCCACAACCACCACTAGATATTTACCCGGAGCCAAGGGTACAACTAGGCATACTCTTTGCACTCTACTGAGTACAATCTTCTACACATTACTTAGAGAAACCATGACTTTTATAGGCCATACTATGTCCACAACTGTCTAAATTAATGCCTCCAATAAGAGTTTCATAGATTGAAAAAATATCTCTAATTGTTTTAGAGGGAAAGCGATGCAATTATTTAAGTGTTGGGGGAGAAGTTTCAATTGTTTAACTGACAGGTGAGTTGGGGTGGCAGGAATAAAAGCACAAGAGTATGACATTATATTCTCTGGCTACACCCTTATCTGGCACTGTACATGCTTTTCTTTTTATCAAGAGGCAATTTTAAGCCAAAACAAGTCCCACGATGCATTGCTATGGGATTTCAAAATTCATGATTACTTCTTTTTGGATGTGTCTGGGATCTTGACTTACTTCAACAAGTGGCTTAGTTTCTGGTGTCACAACAAGGGGATCCAATATCTTTCAGCCTGGAGAGACATGACTGACAAACCATGATGCTTTGCCAGGGATGGTTTGCACTTGTCAACACTTGGCTCCCAGATACTGGCAAAAACTCTCTCATAGTACCTTTTATAGGTCATGCCAAGTTGTTAAACTCTGCAGCATTACAAAAATAACTCATGACTACCTAAAGGTACCGCTAACTCAAATCTAGGAGTTTAAATAAAAAAAAACTCCACTCTCTGGAAGCACCCCTCACCTTGGACAATGTAGACATATATGCAGACATGGAAATATGGCTAAGAACCACGGAAAGCACCCCAGCTATCAAAACCTACAATGCCTTTCATACATTTTGATCACCCAAAACTCAGGATAAAACAAAGGGAGGAGGTGTCTCAGTGTTTATAAAGGACAAGTACGCTGTTAGACTGGTCCAACAACATGACTTACTTGAGGTGCTCCATGCCCAACTAACCATAGCTGCAACCTCCTATTATATTCTTGATAGCTACAGATCCCCTAACATGAATCTAGGGAACCAAATCTCTTACCTAAAACTACTGGAATTGCTTACCATTCAGCCTTACACCATACTTATGGGTGACTTCAACTAGCCCTCCATAAACTAGGAGACTTATACGACCCATAATACACTTGCTCAGAGATTTTTGGACTAAGTCAATGCAAACAACCTGGAGCAATTAGTTAGCTCCCCAACTAGAGGTGCAAATATCCTAGACCTAGTACTCATGAACATGAGGGGATGCTGCCCCCTCTCAAGCATTAACTCCTCCCTGGTAATATCTGACCACAAAATGATCTCTATTAGTATTAAAACTAACAGACCACAGAATGATCTCCTTTAATATAAAACTAACGTAGAACCCCCATCAAACTCCAAACCTGTTAAGAACTTTGCCAAGGCCAATTACCTCAAACTAAGTGCCAGCTTGTTAAACTTCCAAGCCCCTCTGAACCCAGATGACATGGAGGCCTACTCTGAGCTGTACACAAAAGCACTGTACAGCCATACTCACAGCTGCATAGAGGAGGCAGTACCTGTCAGAGTCAAACCTATGATTACTGGCAAAAATAAACCACCCTTGTGAGCCCCTAGCATAAATAGTCTATTCAACAAAAGGAAACAAATCCTCTCCAAAGCCAAGAAGGAACAGATAAAACAGTGCAAAAAGACACTCACCAGTCTAAACAAATAAATCAGAGGGCTGGTCAAATCTGCCAAATTAAACTATGAGGCAAAGATAGCCTACCAGGTGAAAAGTAACCATAAGGCTTTTTTTAATTATGTTCGTAACCTCAGGAGAAATGCTCAGTAATGTGCCAAATTAATCATGAATGCCAACACATGCACCCAGCCTGAAACTATAGCAAACCTAATGGCCAACAAGTTCAGCTCAAACTTCTCCCATCACCTCCTACCACACCCAAAGAATTATCTGCAACCATCCCCTACCTGTCATTATGAGGGAACAGGTCCTTATCACGCTCACTGAAGCCAAAAACACAGCCACCACGAGTCCCGACAACATTCTAGGATGCTTCTTAAATAGCTTAAAACAGAATCTATCAGGGTCACTAGAATCCCTCTCTAACCACAGCCTTCGGACGGACTTTGTCCCAGAGGAATGGAGGACTGCAACAGTCATCCCTCTGCACAAGGGGACCCTTCAACTGTCCCAGGAATCTATAGACCCATATCCTTGACCAGTCTTATTTGCAAGGCATGAAGAGAATTATCATGGACCTGATCAATAACAACACAGGATATCTCCAAACACTGGACTAGATCCAATTTGGCTTTGTCAAAAAGAGGTCTTGCCTGTTCAATCAGGTGGACTTATTCGAGAAAAGTCACCAGGGCCATGGATGAGGGTAAAACAGTACACAATGCTCATCTAGACCCGGCCAAAGCTTTCAACACAATCCCACACACGGGGATCATAGGCAAACTTACTGAGTTGAGCATAAACCCCTACATCGTCAGATGGACAGCCAGCTGGCTCACTGACAGGACTTGTGTTATCCGAATAGGTGAATACACTTCCTATAAGAAACCTGTTACTAGTGGTGTCCCATAGGGCTCAGTGCTGGGACCTCTGTCTCCTTGTTTGGTATACACTTCTCTGAAGTGAAGGCCAATGTTGGGGACCACTGGTTCACCAAGTTCACTTACAATTGTAAGCTGGGAGCAATCACTGAATCCCCAAACAATGCGGACATCCTCCAAACAGGCCTAAAAATGACAAACGACTGGTGATAAAACCATGGACGGAGACTAAATGCTAAAAAACACAAATATACCTTTCAGTAAATCCGATATCCCTGTAAATTATAATACTGATAGCATACCCCAAAAAGTAGACCCAGTGGTAAGGAAGCTAGGAAAACAGATAGACAGTAAACCTAAAGTTTGAATACTAGGTAACTAGGGGACTGAGGAAAACCTTCTGAGTGGCTCAACTTACAAGTAAAGGCATGGCATCAAGATCAAAGAAAGTTATAGTGCCATTGTACTCAGCCCTCATCAGGCTCATACTTGTGTACCTAACTAGGTTCTTACACCAAGTGGAGCATCCCCGGAGGTTTCTCACTAAAAATGCAATGCGTAAGACACGTGTTATGCAAACCAACTAAAGGCCCTATCCCTTTACTTTATCTCATATTGTTTATTGAAAGGGGACTTGTGCCTGACCCACAAGGCGTTCTCTCATCCAACCCTGATGAAATGTTACATATTTGCAAAAATTATATGAGGGTTACATGTTCCATGGACCCGAACCTTATTTGTGACTCGGTAACAAAACTTGCTGGAGAGAAGAGTAGTATTCCAAAGGCTACCTCATCTATGGAATAAACTTCCCATCTTTGTAAAACCAGGCTCGTCCCTTAGCCTCTTCAAAAAGAATTTGTATTAATGGATGGGGAACCATAAACTCACTCCTGGGGTACTGTCCATGTCCTTTACGGATAGAGGCAGTTCTGTAAAATGACTCAGGTCTCCAACACCCAAAGATCTACTACCATATCCCATATTGGAGCCATTACTGGCTAGGATTGTAAAGGCTCTAGTGCCATTAGCCTAGTATCACCTATGAACCTAAGAGGACTCCAAATAACTGTGCTTCACAATTTGACACTGCTGAAATGAATGCCCTCCTCTGCATTACATATGGCACATGGTCCCTGAACAACTCTATCCTGTGATAGGCTAGCCGCTACCTACCCCTGGTGACACAGTTCCAGTTTGCTACAATGACTTTTACCCACTCTTAATTAAAATATTCTGATTTGCTAGAATGTTAATTAAACAACAGAATTAAACAGAAAGGATTGTGGCTTTTCCCCATCCAGCCTTCTCTCCACACAATGGTGAACAATTGTTTAGTTAAACCTTCTTATAAAAGACAATAAGAACTGAAGCCTTGACTACAGTCTAGACTATTTGTGTTTTGTATTCAGTTAGAGGCACGAGCATCTAAGGGGACAGGATAGGGAGAGATGCACTGTGAGAGTGAATAAAAATGATGCAGCATACAAACAAGTGAACCACAAATAAAGATGTGTGCTTATTACATGTTCAGCTTGCAGAAAGGCCAGCCAACCTATTGCTTCTGCCTATATATAAAATATGTAAAAACTAAGACTTCAACAACCTCTTTTGTGAGAAAATTACAATTTATTTTTTTTAATAAAATCAAACCCATGCTGAAACATGCAACTGTTTCTTTAGAAATCACTGTATACTTTGTCAAAATAGTGCATTTCCAAACATTTCTGAGCAGAAATTAAATTGACAGGATTCATGCAACAATATTTACTCTCTAAGCTAAACACTCCAAACAATATAACCAAGACAACATCTGGTGCAACAGATTTTTTTTTTTAATCACAAAGGCACATCTCTGTGGTTACTCACTCCCCATATCTCTCAACACAAGAAATCTGGACAAAGTCTAAAATAATGTGGGGACAAAGGCCCAAAAATAGGAATAAAATGTAAATATTGCTCTTATAATCTTAGAAAGTTGCTAGAATATGTTTTTGTATTGGCATGCATTTTTGAAGGATATGAAGTCTGAAACTAAAACGCCTGTCAATATTTAATTACCTCATTCCTCAGTGATATGTCAGAAAAGCACAAATGTATACGAGAACAATCTTGACATTCTGTGAAAACCGGGACAGCTGAGAGGTATGCTCATGCCTTTAACCACTTTTCTGATGTCTACTATTTTACCTTCTTAAAACTCAATCAATTAAAACAGCAAAACCCATTTAAAGGAGAAATGCACACAAAAAATAGAACAAAACATGTTTTTCAGCATATCTTGAACTTCTCTGTATTACTGTCTCTGTATCAAAGTAAATGGTTATTATTATTAATATCATCTAAGTTGTTACATCTCAAAATGCCCTGAAAGTGGGCTGCCATGGGTAGCAAGATTTTGTTTTACAGTCACTGCCTTCCTGATGTCATTTTAGAGGGGCAGACATGTGAGGTTCATTTACTGTGGTTTTCTCTATCAACAACTTACAACAGCACTGTGACTGCTTACTTTTGACTGTCAGTATCAATCTGCATTTTTAATTAATTTGCTTCCTTTGATTTTCATTCCTGGCCATTTCTGCTACAGCAATTTAAGGAATATTTAAATGACAGTCTTCAAAATGTAGCTGAGTTAACTGCTCTTTTCAAAGTAACAACTGCAGTTCCGTGTTGAAGTGTGAGAAATACGCTAGAATTCCAAAGATGTTTCTGGAGCGTTTCTCCCCAGGCCTCCACTGAAAATAGGCTCTGTCCTAGTCAGACTTTCCCAGTCAACAAATAAATAAACAAACAAACTAGATTATTTGCTGTTAATCTTCCTTCGCCAACCCACTGACTTGCCTCACCAAAACACTGTATGCAATGGAAAAATGCTATAACAAAATACCAGAAGAAATATCTACTTTTACAAAAAATACAGTGTAGAAAAAATGCAAAAATCAAATGCTGACAGAAAATAGGAAGAGTAAGATGAAATACTGCCTTGCTTTGTGGCGCTCAGAGTTTGATGTTTGATTAAAGGAAAATAATAAATATGTAAATGGATAAACAGAGTTTTTTCATAGGAAAACTAAGATTGGAAGTCTTGCTTTTGTTCAGACTCAAGGCTACACTTCATCTGAGGTAGGATACTGGCCATCTGTGACTGAAAAGCCACATTTAAATGCCATTTTTAAGAGCCATTGTTTCTTTAAAGGCTCTGTAGTTGGAATAAGTAGCCTAACCTAATTACTCTGCCACTCTTAGTAGTCTTTGTGATGTAATACATGATGAGACAAATGCAGGAAAGAAAAGCAAACCAATAAATAACTCAGACATAAAACTAATGGAATAATTATTAAATTATGTCTTTTCTGTGTGCAGTGTTGAATTACTGGGAAGGAGAATCACTTTTTGTAAAGAAAAACTTCACATTTAGGTGGAGTTCTGTTCTTCTTTAACTCAATCCCTTCATGTAGTACTGCAGGCTCAGATGTTTTTCCCCCTCACACTTTCTGAATTTAGCCATCTCTTCTACTACCACTTCTTCACCCATTTAAACAACTTCCCAATCACCTTCACAACTACTGAACTTGGAATATCTGACAGCAACAGATCAGGCAAGTATAAAACTCCACTTTACTCGGTCAGACATCAAATACCCAAGCACTAACACTGCACACACAAGGAAAACTGTATACCTTTTAAGAAAACTTCAGAAACTAATCAGTCACTCCTTCTTGAATGGTTACCATACCTATTAACTGCACAGATTTTCACAGAATGTCCAGATTTTTTTCTCATATTTTTGGTCCTTTCTTCATAAAATTGTGGTTTTCTGGCAAATTAGTGGCAAATAATTAAAGACTGAAGTTAGAAAACAATGACAGACAATTGTGTTTTAAACCATTGCCTTCAGAAAATTCACGCTAATGCAAAACCTGTTATTCTATCAAATTTCTAAGTTTGTAAGAACAATATTTAAAAATTGTCCCTACTTTTGGGCCTATGTCCCACTTATATTTATGACTTTGTCCAGATTTCTTAGGTTTGATGGTTACTCAAATTCACAACTCCACCACAGACCAAATTATTCAACCAACACTTAACCAAAAATAAATCAGTAAAATTTACAACTGAAAATAAATCAATAAAAATTTACAGCTCAGTTCCCCGTAAACGTACACATTAGTAACATGCCTTAAGGTTTGATTCTACAGTTAACTTTAACATTTAACCTCATTCCTAAGCATTCTGACTGTTACACTACACCTAGATAATCTTACTTTCAGAAGTGACAGTGAACATCTTTCTGTGTAAAGGAAACTATTATTTAAGACTTTTCAATATTGCTGAAATTATTCTCTAAATTCAGTGTCAGTTCCAGTAAAGCCAAAGATACTGTTTTTTTACATCCCACAATAGCTCTCAAAGAGACAAATAACAGAATTCTAACACGCTCTCAGGAGAAAAAGAAAAAAAAAATCATATCAAGGTATAACAAGGTTGTGTGACTTCCAAAATACAGCAATTCTCATTTTCCATGTTCTTGTTTACTAAATGTTTGAATAATTTGTTGTATACTGCCTTTACTTTAATATTCAAAGAGTTCCATTCACAAACTACCATACAGGTAAAACTGATTTGATAGCCCCTCTGTTATGCACTCTAGCATTCATAGCCTTGTGTAACAACTTCTGAGTAGTAAACTTAATTAAACTTGTTAATAGTACTAATTATTTGAAAGTTTTCAACTCTGTATGTTTTACAAATGAAAATCATGCCATCCTTAAATTTTATATATGACAGATTATACTGATTCCCCATTTTTAGTCTTTACTCACAGGCAAAAAGGACTCAGCAGCAGTTCTAGGCTTGATTCCTAAAGACTACAGTTGCCTAACTGCATTACTCTGACCAACTCGCTTTACCACCCATTGTTCCTCTGAATGGACTATGTTATCAATGGGCAAACAAGGTTAATAAAGAAATATACACCTTTTCCCATAGTGCTCTCTTTCCCAATGTATTTAGCCCTTGAGGGTCTCTTCTTTTACAGATTAAATTGAACATTCATGCTCGAATAAACAATGTACTAGGGAATTAAAGACTGACATTAACAGGTTTGGATCTCAGCATTACCAGTTTCAATATGCAATATGACAGTATAGCTACATTTTTATATTAAAGTACCTACATGCACTTCAAAGGTTAACTTCTTGTGTACTATGAGGTTGCTATCTTTGTAGATAGCATCGACTGAAGAATCCTCCTGTAAAATCAGGCTAAAGGTACTAGTGTTATTGCTGCTGACATTGATCCCAGAGAGCCGGAAGGACCACGCAGGCTGAAAT